>NC_133617.1:591506368-591686368 GCF_048593235.1 Sminthopsis crassicaudata
TAAGGAACAACTCACTAGAAAAGGCATGAGGAGAAATAAATTCAGAAATGAAAGTGATACTAAAACAAAAGTTAGCAAATAAGTTTTTTTTTTTTAAAGAAGAGCAATAGTTTTCAGTAACAGTTGTATCCTAATTCTATACTTGCTCAATTGCTTCAAATTGACTTTTAAAAAATTGATTGACATACAACCCCAACATACAGGGGAAAGCTTCTTTTGTCTATACTGTTGCCTCCCATTTGTGTGATCTTGAACAAATCACATTATCTCTTCAGGTCTCAGTTTCTTCACCTGTTAAATGAGAAATTGGACTAGATGTTTTCTGAAATTACTTGGTATTTAAATCCCATGACAGTGCCAGAATGTTGTACCAGGCACAAGTTAATGGGTTTCCCTCCATTTTAATTTTTAAAAGACTATCTTTTTTCTTCAGGGGCATGGACAGACAGTGGGAAATGTGCCCTCATTTGGCAAAAAAGAAAAGGGATCTAGTTTTTTCTTTCTTTTTATATTAAAGCATTGTTTCTGCCCTACCTGAAAGGATTGATTGAATTCACCAAGACTGTCCTTTGCTCAGAGTCTCTTGAACAAGAATTCATTTGATAAAAAGAGGTTATAGCTTTCTACTTCTTGCCTTCAGGAAATTATATGCACGAGCTGTGCCCTTTGGGAGATGTCACAACCAGATAGGTGATAACACCATACAGGAACATCCACTCCAACTCCCAACAAGGTGATAGCAGAGGGCAATTCCCTATGTTACTTTCATAGTTTCAAGCCCTTCATAACTGCTAATGACTCCCAGCTCTTATTTTCTGCATAGAATACTTCTTGAAAGTATGAGAGTAGAAAAGGAAATTCCCTGCTACCTATGAATTCCTCTTAGTAAAGTCCACATTGGCAAGAGGGAAGAGTTCTTAGTCTGCTACCGAAACAGTTATAAGCCTGTTGAGATTCAATAATCGGACTGTTCTTAACCAATTCTTAGCTAATAAGGATATTATTTTAGTTACCACAGCATTACTCCCCCCTACACCCCTCTTCCCCCAAATCAGAAAGTTTAAATCTTTGACTGAATTCCAAAGAGTTCATCTTAGAAATAATGCCAAATTGGATGCATCACCTTGTCTTTGATAGCATATATACTTTCCAGTAAGAATTTTGGATGCAATCTACAGTTGGTAAATATGGCACATGGTAGACACTATATAAATGTGCATTATATTCCCTCTCTCCCTATATTTATATAGTACTTATCCTGTGCCAAGCACTGTGCTAAGTGATTTTACAAATATTATTTCCTTTAATCCTCACCACAACTTTTTTGAGTCAGTTACCATCATCACCTCCATTTTACAGTTGAGGAAACTGAAGCAAACAAAGATTAAATGATGTGCACAGGGTCACATAGCTAACTACATGGGAACAGATTTGAACTTTGATTCTCTTGACTACTGTGCTACAAGCTATTTCTATACATTGCCTGAGGCAATAGGGAGCTATTAAAGTTTACTGAGCACAATAAAGGCATAGCTAGACCTGTACTTTACACCTGTTTATTCTTTTGGGATAGAACTCTTTGGAAAGTTTAGATCTTTCAGCTCAATTTAACAATTCAATAGCATTTATTAACAGTCTACTAAATATAGAGCTTTATGCTCAGTTCTAGGGCTACAAAGACAAAACAGTTCCTGCCCTCAAGAAGTTTCCCTTTTACTGTGAGGATACCACAAACATATATACTCAAACACAAAGAAGACACACAGAACATTTCTGAAAAAGCCTCTCACAGTAGGTTCTGAATTGAGCCTTGGACAGGAATGGCCACCTCTTCACCAGAAGAAAGCTGGAGATAAATTGTAAGGGTATTAGATACAGGAAAATTACATGGAGATTAGATATAAGAAAGCTAAATTTAAATGCCCTATCTCTAAGCTTAAAGAGAGCAAGATGGGGACTTTCAATGCTAATAGAGAAATCAGAGATAATATAATTCAACTTTAAAAAAATTTTTTTTAAATGAGGAAACTGAGGCACAAAGAAGTTAAATGACTTGCTTAAACTCACAGGCAAATGTAGTGGAGTCAGACTTTCAAGCCAGATCTTATGTTTCCAAGTTCCCACCATAGATAAGAAGACAAGGTGTGAATACAACGCCTTGCTTTACTTTTTTTTTTTTTTGGCAAAGGTTAATGTTTTTCTAGTCTTTCTGCCTTTCATTCTGTTATGCCTGTGTTAGTGTTTTTGTGTAATAAAATGACCTGAATTAATTAAAAAGTTCCCTTCTACATGATACATGTCTAAAGTGACATGTGTGGGATGGTAACATCAGAGAGCAATAGGAGGGTCAAGTAAGTTGACCAAAGGAGACTGAGACAGGAGGATACATCCTTGCAGTGGCGTGAATAAGGGAAGAAAGCCAAGGATCTGTCTTCAATTGGACAGGAAGCCAGAAAGCTGTCCAGTATGGATAGGAAGCCAGGGATCTGTCTGGGGAAGATGTCAGGGATTTGTCCCCTAGTGGACAGGATCCAGAGAACTGTCCAGAGTGCATACAACAGCCAGAGAACTGTCCCCAAATGAACATAAGGCCAGAACGGCTGTGTGGAGGATTAAGAGGGCTCACTTGGGAGAGAAGCAGTGTGTTCCCATTATATGTTAAGGGCATCTGTTATTAAGTGAAAGAGAGAAGGCAGTCCAGCAGGTCAGTAGGTTTGATCTTAGGGGAGCAGTGTGTTCCCATTGTAGGTTCAAGGGGCACAGACACAGACAATGAGTCTGACAATGTGAGTCTGTGAGAAGAGAATTAGTTGTTTTGAGTATTCAGGTCTATGTGTTCCTGACCATGAATATCCTAACTCCACTCTAGAATACCTCCCCCCAAAAAAAAGAAAAAAAGAAAGAAAAAAAAAAGGAAAGGGGAAAAAAATCAAGTATTTTTAAGGAGCAAATTTTATATTGCTCCAAATATAGGAAAAGCATTGAAACACTATCTTTGCTGACCAGATCTGGATGCTGGCAATTTATCCAAGACCATTTCAAAGCCGAGGAGTTTGGCTGAATTAGTGCTGACAGCAGTTTGTCTGATTCATTTCCCATCACTAATAGTATAAAGCAGAGCTGCAGAATGTGTCTCATTTTATTCAATCTATCTTATGCAATCATGCTTGACGATACAACAAATGAGTTGGGCGGTGATACCAAGTTACATTTTTGATCTGAAGGGGAACTTTTCCACTTCAAGAACTCATAAGCACTATAATAGTCCATGACAAAATCATTCATAAAAATAGAAAACAAAGACTCTATGAGTTGCAAAGGTCCTTGAGAACCACATTGTTGAAGCTGACAATGCAGGAATTCATTCTTATAACATTTCCAAATGGTTAATTTCTGATATAATATTTCTTTTGACAGAAAACTTATTAGCCTCTTAAAATCCTCTATTATTTTATTGATGTCTTTTGGTTTTTTCCCAAAGGTAATTTATGAGTATAGCAAGACTTTCATGCAGCATTGAATAATAAAGAATTACTATTAAGCAAAATAACCAATGCTTTGAGCATATCTGAGAATGCATGCAATAACGTTTCTCTGTATCTCACCTCACTAATGAAAAGGCAAAGCAAGCTTTAACACCTATTCTCTAAAATAAAAAGCGGTATTTACAATTGATCACAGCTCAGTTTCCTTTTAGTATTTCTTTAATTTAAATTACTGCAATAATTATGTATAGTGTCCTAATTTTTGCTTGATTTCATTCTGAATTTATTCATGTACACGTCTTTTAGATTTATATCTGAATTTCTCCTATTCCACATTTCTTACTGTAAAATAATGTTACACAATAATTCCATTTAAAACTATACATAGTTTGTTTAGGCATTACCCAACTAACAGATATCTAGTATGTTTCTAGGTCTGTGATACTATTTTAAAAATGCCAGCATAAATAAATTAGTAACAGCTCATTTAATTTTGGAGAGGTCTGATTTAGAGAATCTTTCCTTGTATTGAGTTGAAAAGTGCCTTCATATATCTTCCTACTGATTACTGATGACTATATCTTAAAAGTATATTCACAAAAATAATAGATCATTTAGTCAAAGTCATGTGATTGTATGTTGTAAGACTAAAAAAATGATTGGGATTATTTGTCAGCCTGTACTAGTCAAGTTGAAAGACACAAAACATCCTCAGTCAAGCAAAAACAACATCAATTAAAATTTTACTTCAGACAGAAGCTAGTACAGTGCTTTGCTTGGCCCATAGAATGGTACTTAAAATGTTTGTTACTATTGTTAGTCAGCTTGCTTAATGATACTGAAGACAAACAATACAGAATTTATTTAAACATTTAGAATTACATTTCAACAACAATGTTGATGAAAATTAAGCTCAAATTAAGTTGAATTTCTAATCTGGTGTAAAGTTATAAGCTATGAATAATAGCAATTATCAACTTTAACTGCTAAATAAACTTCATGAGCTTTCTCAGGTATAGAAAAAGTCTTTCCTAGTATTTTGGAATCTTGCTGATTGTGAAATGAATGTGTCACGAAGCGAAAATATCAGATATCAAATCACTCTTCTATGGCAAACAGGAAGTAGTAAAACATAAACAGAAAGAAGACAGACAGGGATGTTCTATGATCAATCAACCTGAAGCTATTCGTGGATGAATTATAAAGGTCTGAAGGAACTAGGAATAATGGGAGGACTCAAGATGCACTCAATTTAGAATTGACCATCCTAATATATATTGATTGAATCACTTGCCAAGTGGGGGGAGGGTAGGAAAAGGAAAAGAAAAAAAAATGAAAACACAAGGTTTTGTAGGAGTGAGTACTGAAAATTATCCATGTATAGTTTGAAAATAAAATGTTTTAATTAAAAAAAAACTTTATGAAAAAAAAATTGACTTCCCTGATCAAGAATTATAAAGATTAATAAAAAAATTCTGTAGAAAGATATCTAATAAATTCTATTTACCTGTTTCCTTCCTACTTTTCAGTCTTCTTAAACTTAGGAATTGATAAACTGTAATATAATACAGAAAAGTAAGGCAGTCCATAAGTAACTCAGAAAGTTACTGTCAGAATCTAAATTAGACTCAGAATTTTTTTCCTTCAAACAGGAACTCAGACTCATGGTGGGCAACTTAAGGCTGCATTTGCCATTCCTTATGTAACAATTTTAGATGGATATATAATCAAAATAACAAACTTTTGTGAAGAGAAACAAGTACTTAGGAGATTTTGAATATTGCAAATACAGCAGTGGTTTAAAGTATAAAAAACCAAATCTATGCAATTTGGGTTTGAGACTACTGTCATAAGCCACACTGCCTTTATCATCACTTTGTTCAATTTTGGACAAAAAGACGAGAGAGTTTCTAATCCAGCTCCTACTATTATTTCAATTTTATATCCTAACTGTGGGGTACTCTAAAGTGCTCTCCTATGCCCTGTTTTCACTTCTCTACTCTCTTTCACCCAATATAACTGTCATCTCTGTATTTTTAGACATCTAGGCCTTGTCTTCCCAAACTCTAGTCAGTCAGACACTTGGTCATTCAATGGGCATTTATTAAGCACTTTTTAACATACTAGGTATTATATTAACATGGACAGTTTATATATAAGACATGTTGTAGGCATCTTAAACTTTGCATGTCCAAAACAAAATTTTACCTTCCTCCCAAACTCAGCCCTCTTCCAGACTTTTCTATTTCTGTTGAGGAAACTATCATCCTACCAGTAATCTAGGTTTTCAAATTTGTCATTGTCCTTGATTCCTTACCCCACATGTCCAATCAGTATCTAAATATATCATTTCTTTCTCTACAATGCATTCAATTCCTAGTTAAGCCCTATCCTTCCATTACTTGTGACATCCTTTGACTTCTTGTCAAAAAGTAAATGTCCTGATTTTCAAGAAAGAAAAAAGAGCAGAATTGGACAATTATAGGTTAATCCACTTGACCTAATTCATTACTAAGATGATTCTAGAGCTGAAGAGCCAATTCTTAATAATACTTATTAATTGATAGATTTATCAAGAACGGGTTATGCCAGTTTAAGATCAGTTTCTTTTTTGAAAGAATTAATAAGCTAGTGGATGAAAAAAATGTTGTGGATAAAAAGTTACTTAGATTTTAACAAGGCTTTTGATAAAGTGTCTTAAATATTCTTATGGAGATGGATAAATGTGAACTTCTATGTTAACAGACTCTAATGTATTGAGATATGGCTGAACTATTGGCTCAAAAAATAGTAGTTAACTGTTCAATATCAAGATTATCAGAAGTCTCTGTGGGAATACCCACAGAGAACTATGCTTAATCCTGTACTGTTTTAACAATTTCTCAATAATTTGGTATAAAGACATAGATGGAATACTCATAAAATTTGCATATGACTCAAAACTATGGGAGACAGCTCACACGGGAAGACAGTAAAAATCTTGACAGGCTAGAGCACTGGGTTAAATCTAGTAAAATTGAATTCAACAAGAACGGTTAATGTAATTTTGGGATGCATTAAGAAGGACATATAGCTTATAGGAAAAGGGAGGAAATATTTCTACCATATCCTGTCCTTACCAGACCATATTAATTTGGACTGCCATATCTGGTTTTGGATACAATTAAAAGATATTGATAAACTATAGAATGTCTAGAGGAAAGCAACAGGGGTGGAAGCATACAGTCCATGTCATATGATGACTGGATGAAGAAACTGGACATATTTAGTTTGGAGAAAAGAAAACTTCAAAAAGATAAGATAATTGTCTTAAAGTATTGAAATCTTGTTATATAGAGGGATTACACTTATTCTGTTCCCACAAGGCAGAACTTAAAGCAAGGGGTGGATATGGCAGAGTTAAATTTAGGTTTCAGGTTAGGAAAAACATTCCCAACAAGTAGAGCTGTTTTAAAGTGGAATGTATTGCTGAGTCTTCAAGCAGAAATTGAATAAGAATTTAAGAATCTGTTCTTTTAAAAATACTAATTTTTACTTATTTTGTTAAATATTCTCTAATTACATGTAGGGTTTTTTTTGACATTTAAAAAAATTTTGAGTTACAAATTCCCTCCCTACTACCTATCCTTGAGATGGCAAGCTATTTGATATTTAATTATATATGTGTAATTGGGCAAAACATACTTCTATATAGGCCATGTTGCAAAAGAAAACATAGACCATTAAAAAACCCAAGAAAAATAAAGGAAGTTTTTTGTTTTTTTTTTAAGTATGCTTCAATTTCATTCAGAATTCTTCAATTCTTCTGTGTAATGATCAGGGATTCTTTTGGTGTTATTATCAGATTAGAGGGCCACTGAAGTTTCTCCCAACTCTCATAGGCTATAATTATGTAGTTTCTGCTCTCATTCTCTAATTGTTGGTACTTCCCAGCTAAATTATCTTGAATTTATTTTATATGTAATTTATATGTAGTTGGAATAAGGATATGTAGCTCTGGCTATCAATTAATCAATCAAGAAACATCCATTAAGCATCTTTTATGTACCAGGTCTTAACCTAGGATTGAGAATTCAAATTCAAAGAATAAAACATTCAATTCAGAATAGGGAAGACAAGAAGGACATTTTAATAGCTTGTAAGGGCATAAAGCTAAGACTTTTTTGACTACCAATAAATTAAGAATTTATTGAAACATTTCAAACATTCTCTTCAGTGATGCAACTAATTTACACATAGGCTTAAGTAACCAACTGGAAGTCTGTTTTCTAAGTAGCTGCAGCGGGACATAAAACCTTCAAAGTGCAGGTTTTCTCAGAAATATAATAATGGAATGTATAGAGATAGTAATAACAAATATGAATTAGTGTCACATACACTCACACATGGAGAGAGAGAATGTGAGAAGGTACATAAGACTGCATCAGTCTTGTCTTTTATCCTAAGCACTTAACACAATGCTTAGGCACATAGTTGGTATACTTAATAAGCACTTTCTGATGAGTGATTGACATATACACCAGGACTTGTGTATAGTAAAGAACAATAAAGCACAGAACTACAATATAGGGGATCAAACCCATATCTTACCCTTTACTACAAATGAAGTAGAGTGTGTGAGTGGAAAGATGAACTTTATAGCAATCCTGAGTGTAAATGAATCCATTCTTTGTTTTTGGTCAGATTTCATTAAGCCTTTTCTACCTTTGATGTCTTATTAAACAGAGGGGAATGAAGGACCTTTTGGATAGAATGAAATTAAATAATGGCAATTCCTAGATTTTTTTGTGAATGGGAAAATGAACCATTCTCTCCCAACTGGAATTGGTCCAGCATTTCAGGGGTCGGGGTCCAACTAACAACAAAATGGCAAAATTATAGTTTGGCTCACAGTCAGAACTTATTTATTCTCCTTTTAAAATTTCTTTTGAGGTCTTTATTTATAAAACATTTTATGTTCTTTTGTATAAAAATTTCATAACCATTTTATGTCTTACTCAGCATGACAAGTCATAATGATTTTAAACTAAAAAGTAATACCAACTTTTATCTATATATTTTTAATAGCTAAAATAGTTTTTTGGGGAAGGATTGCTGCTTTAATTTAAATTGTCTTCTTTTGAGGAATTTTGTTTGTTTTTGTTTTTTGCAGAGGCAATTGGGATTAAGTGACTTTGCTAGGATAACACAGCTAGGAAGTGTTAAGTGTCTGAAACCAGATCAGGTCCTCCTGACTTCAGGGCTGATGCTCTATCCACTCTGCCACCTAGCTGCCCCATTTGGTATTATTATTACAAAAGTAGACTACAGGGCAACACACAGAGATTTAAATATATTCTAGGTAAATATTAAAAGAGTATTGTTCCTTCTTAAAATTTAATTTTTAAAAGGAATAAACTGACTTAAATGGGATCTACCTTAGTCAAAGAAGAATTGAACCAAATAAAAGGCTACTGAAATGATTTTATGGAGACCCCATTCTACTCCTACTTCAGAAATTAATGCCACAGAAATGAAATGGACCCAGCTTTGCCAAAGAGAGAAATTTTAAGAATAAAAGTGGTTAACTAACAATGATATTTTTAAAAAAATAATAATAGTTTTTATTTACCAGATATTGGCATGGGTAATTTTACAACGTTGACAATTGCCAAAACTTTTTTCCCCAATTTTTCCCCTCCCCCCCATCGATGGCAGGTCGACCAATACATGTTCAATATGTTAATAAATTAAATACAAAAATATATACACGACCAGACAGTTGTTTTGCTGAACAAAAAGAATTGGACTTTGAAATAGTGTACATTTAGCCTGTGAAGGAAATCCAAAATGCAGGCGGACAAAATTAGAGGGATTGGAAATTCTATGTAGTGGTTCATATTCAACTCCCAGAGTTCTTTCCCTGGGTGGAGCTGGTTCAGTTCATTACTGCTCTATTGGAACTGATTTGGGTCATCTCATTGTTGGAGAGGGTCATGTCCATCAGAATTGATCATCATACAGTATTGTTGTTGAAGTATATAATGGTCCTGCTCATTTCACTTAGCATCAGTTCATGTAAGTCTCTCCAGGCTTTTCTGAAATTATCCTGTTGGTCATTTTTTACAGAACAATAATATTCCATACTATTCATATACCACAATTTATTCAGCCAATCTCCAATTGATGGACATTCATGTAGTTTCCAGTTTCTGGCCACCACAAACATTCTTGCACATACAGGTCCCTTTCCCTTCTTTAAGATCTCTTTGGGATACAAACCCAGTAGCAACACTGGGTTCAGTTTGATTAACAATGGTATTTTTAAAAAGAAATCTTAGTTAACTAAGCTCTTTCCCTTTCTTTAAATAACTTTTAAAATGATACCTCTTAGGAAGACTTCTCTAAATAATTAGAATAAAGGTAGTAGTTCCCTCCTCAACCCACCCTGTTTGTAATCCTACAATTCTCAAGCATTTCCATTGTCCCATTAAATAGGATTGCCCTTTTTTTTTCATATATGTTATGGTCCATATTTGAAGAATGAATAGGAGCTCTTCAACTTTGAATCTTTCTCCTTTCTTCCTTGCTTCACTTTAACTAATTCCCAGTGCTCTAAGTCCTTTCAAAGGAGAAAATACCCCCAAAGCAAATTGGTAAGTTCAAGTGTTGAGAAAAGCTTTTCATTCAGGTTGGTCAGGGTGAATCTGCCCATTTGCAGATGCAATAAATGTTAACACTTGTTGGCTTAACCTGCTCCAAATGGATCTACTTATCATTTCTATACAAATGATTCCCAGATTTATACATTCAGTCCTGGTGTCTTTCAGGAGCTCCAGTCATGCATTTGCATATATACTTTATTAGGCATTTAAACTGGATGTTCCATAGACATCTCAACTCTGTACTTCCTAATTTCTACTAAAGGATCCACTCTTTTCAATTATATGGGTTTATAACTTTGGCAAAATCCTCAATTTTTCACTGTCCTCCATTCTACCTATTCAATAAGTTGTCACATCTTGTCATTTTCATCTCTCATCTCTCTCTTCTTCGTTTATAAGTTCAAGATTCTAGTTCAGGCCCTTTTCACCTTTATCTTAGATTTGTAGTCTGCTTTCTTTCTGTTTAATGAGTCTCTCCGCTCTGTCTTCCACTTAGCTGCTAAATGACTGCTAAAATATAGGTCTGTTTATATCATTCTCCTATTTAACAGTTTTTCCCTCATTTAATTTTTATTTTATTTTTTCTCCATTTATTTTTGTTGCTCAATTATTTCAGTTATGTTTGATTCTTTATGATTTCATTTGGAGTTTTCTTGGCAAAGATGATAGAATGGTCTGCCATTTCCAACTGTTTTAAATGGCGATTTCCAAGAATTTTCAAGCCCATTTACTTAACTTGTTTTTTATGTAGTATCTACCTTGGTACCAACCAAAAAAATGGCACTTTTTGTACCTGCCCTGAAGAAGCTTACATTAACATTTTACTTAAGAGTGGGGAATAGATGTGGCATGTAAATCTGACAAATAAATACAATATAATTTCAGAGTGGAGAAAACATTATGATCTTGGATGATCAGGAAAGACTCTGTGGAGAAATGAAGCATGTTTGAGGATTCTTACAGCAAGTTAAAGTTGCTAGAAGGAATCGAGGAGACATATTTCATTTGGTCATTTCAGACCTATGGAAAGAGTCTAGGTACCCTGAAGGAACACTAAGTACCTTGGCAAAAACATAGAATGCCAGAGAAATGAAATAAAAAATAAGAAAGAAAACACAGACTCTAGAAGACAACAAATACATATATTTAGCTCTACTTATTATCTTTCTATCTATCTATCCAACATCCATCTATCCATCCATCCATCCACCTATCTATGTGCTTGTATAAGTTTTATAGGAGTTCAAAGGATCTAGATATTGTGACTACTTGCAAATTTTTTAAAACATAAAAGATGTTTCTTTAGAAATGTTATCTATATTCTTGGGACATGCTTTAAGTCTTAGTTCTCTTTGATTTTCATCCATATCACTGTTTAATTTTATCAGTTATTTAATTATTGCATCTTCATTTCCAAGAGATGCCTCTATTTAAGTAACAATGCATTCTCTTCAAAGTACTTATTTTTGTTTTTAAGATTTGATTACATATCTTCTCCTGGATTGTGTCATGTTTAAAAACTTGGCTAAAAATTTATAGTCTTTATGCATGTTAATTTACTAAATAGGAGGCTTAATGGTGCAGTAATACAAACATTGGAATAGGAAGCAAGAGGCCTTGCTCAGGTGATTTCTGCCAGTCACTGTGGGAAGACAGATATTCAACTTTTCTGGATCTCAGTTTCCTCTCTTACATATTTTAAAAATGACAGAGTTGGACTAAATGATTTGTTAGGTTCTTACCATCTGTGGCATTTTGTTATTTTAAATGTGATTATGGGGGATTTTGAACCAAAACTTTCACGATCTGATTTTCTAAAGCCCATTATACTTTTTCAAGTGCCTATTTTTACATTTTAACATATTGTAGATTAAGTATTTAAAACAAGTATAAAACTCTGGTGCTGTAATCTTTTTTAGAAATTGATGCAAACAAGTTTTATACTTTAACATGATTCTTAATATTTTGATATTTTGTTAATCTGAGAATGGTTATCACCCTGTTAGTCCTCTGTAGCATTTCCCAACTCCTTTAATGCAGCTATTAATATAATTTTGGAATTATCAGGTTCTTCTAAAAAATAAGAATATCAAAAAGTTGCAACTTGACCAAAGGCAAGGAGTTTATATATTTAAAAAAAAAAAAAAAAGATAACAACTTTAAAACTGTCAGCAAATTACATTAATCATTTTTAAAAAACACACTCAACCCCTCCCTCTCCCCAACCATACAGATTAAACTTGTCCAAAGTAACTTTAATAGCAACATATTCACAGGTTTGCACTACAAAGTTGTGAAAAGAATGATATCTTTTTCAAATATTTGATTAAGTGCTGCAAGATGTTGAAGAAATTCAGTGCTCAAATGAATTATATGTTTGATGTCATTTTTGGCAACACTATAGAAAATGTCACATAAAAGAAAAACATCTTATTTAAAGGAAGGTCTTGACAGCAGTCTGGCATGGGTAACAGCTTCATCCCCAAATGGTAAGACTGGTTATAATCAAACTTGTAATGAGCGAATTAGTTTTTTTTCCTTCTCTTGAGACAATGTAAACACTTAAAAAAATTCTTTTACTTAATGACTTCTAAAGCCTTGGACCTGGAACAAAAGTAAGTGTGCAAATATGTAATATATTCAATTTAAAGATTAAATATCAGATGTGATTCTAATATTTCTTGGAGAGCTGTCAGAATCTGTTAATGAAGACAAGTGGTGGTAACAGAGCAGCTAACAGGTAGTTCACCTCTTGGATATTATTTTCTTTTTGACTGGAAGAAATCAGTCATTCATTGTGTCAAGGGAGATGGAATTCCCCGATGCTAGAGTATAGACAAATTCTAGCAAGTACCCAAGTGAGAGGCTATTAAGGCTTTCCTTTTTTAAAAAAACAAAACAAAATAAAATATTTTTGTTTGTTTGACAAAAGGATAAGACTTGTCTTTATCTCACTTTAAAAAAAATCCACTTCTCTTTCTTTTTCCTGACAGAAACAAAAAGAGAATGAATGAATGAATGCCAAAGATAATATAATAGAAAGCACTGGCTTTTGAGGATGTAGGTTTGATTCTTGGCTATGACACTTAGTACCTGTGTGACTTGTGATATTACTTTATTTATTTTGTCCTATATAATAAGGGACTGGATGAAATGATCACTGAGGTCCCTTCTAGTTCTATATGTGTGATACTGTTTCAAATCAGGATTGTTGATCACAAACTAAACCTCCTTCTACACAAATGAATAAAAATAATTTATGGGTCTTGAATATCAGAAATAATAGGAACATTTTATAGTATGTCAAAGTACACTATTTATCTGAATATAGATTGCTCCCAAATATAAGATAAATCCCTATGATGAGATCTTTTGGAAAGGAAAAAAAAAAATTATAAAATAAATGGCTGCAAAAAATTAGGGATAGAAACTGGATTTCTCGTTTCACTGGTATAGAGAACTGGTAAGTGATAAAATTCCTGCAGTTTATGCAGATTGCCATTTTTTCTTAAATTTATAATCTTATGAACTGCTTAGGGCACTGAAAGGTAGTAGTAACTCACCCAGAGTCACAGAATCAGAACTTTGAAATCAATTGGGAGATATTAACCCAGGACCACCCAATATGGCATAGCCACATCAGAATGGGTGTTGTATTCCATGAACAAAGCAGAATTGTAGTAACTCAAAAGAAACAAGAGAAGTGCAAATTTAGAGCCATTTCCATTCCAAATGTTCATGTGAACTACTTGTGCATGACCTGTGGTAGAGCCTTCTGAACTCATATTCGTTTAGTCAGCCTTAGTCAGACACATTGTACCTTGACCCCAAAACAGTACATTTTGGTCCTCTTTGAGAATGATGGACAGCCAATATGTCAGAATCCAAGTCTTTCTGGCTCCAAGGCTGGTTCTCTATGAATTATGCCAGGCTAACTCTCTATAAAATGTTTTCATGTAAAAACCTGTTAGAGAAAATTTTTTTTTTTTTAATATGAGGAAATGAATCAGCTTCTGTCGTATGAAAAAAAGGACAAGTTAAAGGGAACCTCCCAAAGTGCGAGATTGAGAATGGCAAAGTACAAACCAAAAACTGGGTCTTTCCCAGATGGGGAAACAGCTAATGTGGAAATGAGGCGCTTTTTTTGTTCTGCTCTCATTTCCCCAGACTCTGTTCTTTACTTCTCACAACATCCTTGCTCCCTTGCAAAGTTTGGGAACCTTGCCATTTTATGGGATCCTATTCATTCCACCATCTATTTTTGAGGCTGACACTGAGATGCCTGACTTCTAAAGTTTGCACTTCTTTAAATCCAGTAAGCTTCCAGGTATCC
Organism: Sminthopsis crassicaudata; assembly: GCF_048593235.1. NCBI lineage: Eukaryota > Metazoa > Chordata > Mammalia > Dasyuromorphia > Dasyuridae > Sminthopsis > Sminthopsis crassicaudata. The sequence continues at coordinate 591,520,831 of NC_133617.1, forward strand.
CCCAAAACTGTGAATAACAGAGACAGAGATAAATGTCAAGGAATTTTTGAATGAGGTGGAGGTTTGGGGGAACGTATGCATTTTGAGGGAGCTTAATACACTTGGCACAATCTGTAAACAGCACCTTCTATAGGGCTTTACCATCTATAAGGCTTTCCTCTTCTATTTAGACTTGAACTGAGGATATTTAAAGATGGTAGTATATGCCTTTGACAAATGTTTTCCTGTTTAACAACTTGCTTGATATAGCTTATCATTAAGGGATTAAGATTATCATATCTAAATCTATAATTTCCTCATTCAAGGAATTTATATAATTTTAACATGAAAGAAAGACATCTCAATGGAGAACTAGGCAGAATCAAATGCTTTTTAAAAGGTTATAAACAATATGCTGGAGGGAGTCTGTACCATTTAATCACTTGTGAAACATTAAAGATAAGCTTTGCACTATAGAATACTGTTTGTGAAAACCTGATTTTTCCCTTCAAAAGCCTTCATTAAGGATATACTCACTAGTGTCATGTGTTCAGGATGATCATGACAAATATATCAGAAGGGATTCAATTGCTGGCTCATGACTATACCCATGGAAATTCCTGAAATGTATCAGGGTTTTTTTTGGTTGTTTTCTGCTTTTGCTTTTTATTTCCCCCTCCAAAAAAATTTCTAAGGTAAAAAGAGATACTACCTAATACATTGATTTTTCAGAAGTGTGCTATTCAACTCAATTTGGTGATTTCTAAAATATCCTCAAGGCAGTCCAAGTTCTCATCTTTAAAAGTCAAATCACATATCAATAAAATATGAGGGACTTTCACCCCATATTTTCACATCAGATTTACTTGGAAAAGTATGAAAACTAACATTCCCAATACACGTCCTATACTGGTCATTTCCTTAGGCAGCAGCTCACAATAATTCTCCATCTATGGTGGCAAGCAAAATAAATATGGTAAAGGGAGCAAGATAGGTAATAGGCACATAACATAATAATTGAAGGATAAGAGCTTCAAAATACCACAAATTAAAGTGAGAAACCACTAAAGACAATATATTTGTTAGCTTAGTTTTTTTTCCTGAAACAAGGGAAGATTATTATTATAGGACAAACTTTTAAAAAGCATAAAGATTTCTAGTGCAAATATCTAATAATTCATAGGTTTGATTAAAGTACTTTTCAATATACTGGTCATACAACTTAAATGCTTCAATTATTTGGTATCAGTGGAAATGAAAGGTCTCACAAAAGTCAATTTTCCAGATCACTGAAGCTTAACTTTTCAACACCAAATTAAACTTTTTCAAATATATTCTCATGACTTCCAAAACAGTGTATACAAAACTAAACATATTCTTGATGACTGAGAGTGATAATTATGACTAACAATTATTTTGTTATAGTGAGTAAGTTTTTTAGAATAGTGAGTGAGATCTTTAGGGCTTATTGAGGCTATCTGTTTCAAAGGATCTTGGGCTGGTTTTTTTTTTTTTTTTTTAAACATATTTCCTTATCATAACTTGGTCAGCTGTAATTTTCTGTTGTTATTAATATTTTTATTTCTAGCAGTTACTCCTCTGAGCATAATTTACTGCAAGCATGTTAGAATTATACCTTAAGAGGACTTTGCATGAGGACTTGAAGATTTTTCATATTATCAAAGTGAATAAGCTTTTAACTCATGGATTCTGTATCATCTATTTTAACTAATCAAAGTACTTTTTTGTTTCCTTGCTAGGTTTTGACTATATTTTGGACAATTTAGCTTGCCACCTATATGGCACAACTTCCTACTCACAAGTAATTTCTGCTCACAAATGGCTGCACAATGGTACCATTTCTTCTGTGGTTCTAATATCCACTTAACAATAGATAATGCCTGATATGTCATATACTGACTGAGGTTAAAGGGAGAAGAAAGGGAAAAAATAAAAAGTATGGAAGAGAAAATGAAAAGACATACAAAAGGGGAATAGGAGTGAAGGAGAATTCAGAATTCAAAATATACTTAAAGAAGTTTTTAAAGCATGATCCTTTACAGTGAAATTTAAAAATATAAATTGTAATCCCATAACTACACTTTCCTTTCATTAGTCAAAGGTAAAAAAATAAAATTGAATGCACAGAACAAAACATCAGAATTGAAGAAAAAAGAACACCCCAAATAAAAAACAGCATATGCCTGAGCTTAAAGTTAGTCACTAGCTATTACTTCTTATGTAGAATAAGACAATGTCTAAAGTGCCAGGAGAAAATTAGCTGTTTTTGAAAAGAACAATCTAAAATCACCAAGAAATCAATTCATCCTAGCAATATTAGTCTAACACTCTAAAGCGTCACTGTTTCACTTAGGAAACAAAGATTCATCTTGTTTAACTTTATATATTAGATAGATGGTAAAGTAGTCACAAAATGTACATTTCCTCAACTCTAGTATGATAGAGGGGCCCCAATCTGACTTAATCCATTATTCAAAGATAGTTTGTAGACTTTAAATGGCCCAGTGCAACTTGAGAGGTATTAAGCACTGCAAAGAGATCTTTCACAACAGGTTTTAAAATGCTTTCTTGATTTATAAGCTCAGATTGTCCTTCCTTCTTTGAATTCTGGCACTATTCACAGAGAAGGTATTGTCCACATAGTACTCTGAGAAGAGAATATCAAATACCTTATCTACCTAAAGTTGACTTTGGAATTTGCTAAAACCTGTATCTCTCTCTATTTGGCTTACTGCTGGTTTTGATAATATGATTAAATTTAAAGGAAATCAAAGGGAGTTGCAGACATAATTTAATTACAAAGTTTACTAAAGTATTAGACAAAATAAACTCTGAAAAAGTGACTTTACCCCAATTTACTGTCAACTTTAGGCAGAACTAATTATATACGATAGCAATTCTGTATAGAAATATTGACAATTGGGTCAAGAGACTAAATAAACTTTGTTACTATAAATGATTATCTTGAAGTAAATCTCTTTTGAGTATAACTGGCATTTAAAATATAACATAACATTCCTTATTTAAATTGAGGGCATATTGAAGATTTTGGGTTAAATTAGCTTGATTTTAAAGTGCTGCATTTTCAAATTTCTTACAAGTAAAGAAAATGTAAACCATACAAATAATTGTTTTAGAATAATTTCTATTAAATAGTTTTCCAGAAAGCATTCAGCTCAATCCTAGGCTGTACTTCAATGGAAAACCTCCAGTAATTAGGAATTTCCCACTGCCATAACTATTTCTGGACAAACTTCCTAATTGTTAGGAAGGTCTTCAGTATATCAAAGTGAAATCTATCCCTCTGCAATTTCCACTCAGTGCTCCTAATTCTCCCTTCTGGGCAAATAAAATCATTCTAATTTGTTCTACCACAAGACAGCTCAAAGAATACTTGAAGATAGGTATCAGGTCTTTTTGATGGTATATCCCTCCCGGACATACAAACCCACTTTCTCCTCAGTCTTTTTTTTTTTTTTTTTTTTTTCCTTTTTTCTCTAGATTAAGTACAATCATTTTTTTTTTTTCAATTTGAACTTTCCTTAGTATAATTTTGAGTATTCTCTTTATCCTGGATGCCTTCTTCTCAATGAAATCTAACTTGCCAATAAGGTGGAACCCAGGACAGAACATAGTGCTCCAGGTCAATGTGCAACAGAGCTATAACTTCTTTCCTTTGAGGATTCTATATTTCTATTAATAGCTCAAGACAGCAGTAGCATTTTGGTTGTCATATTATTGTACTGACTCTTGAGTTTTCTCTACTAAAATCCTATATCTTTAAAACAACAACAAAAACTCATGAACTGTTTAGCCACTTTATCCTTATTCTGTACTCAGCTGAGTTTTCTAAAGCCAATGAATTACTTGATTCTTTACTTAGTTCTGTCAAGGGCATTACCACTCTTACAGATATCTGGGTTCAAAACCTCAAGTTATCCCTGACTTCTTAGCCTATATATCACAATCAGTTGCCAAAGTTTGTCAATTCTGTCTCCATAACATAATATGTAATACTATAAACATAAGTATGAAATATGTAGAGAAAATGTAATAGAGTTCATTATAATGAGATTTTGGCCATTATACCAAAGTGTTCATGTACTTATGCTATATTCTTCAAGTACACATTACCTGAAATCATATTTTCAGATTGAAAGATTGGGACACGGAACTGATTTTAAAATGAAAAAAAAAAAATACTTTTAAGCTAAGATGGAAAGAAAGCATATGCCATCTATACATGTGCCATTCTTCTGTTCTTCCTCCTTAATTATATTTGGGATTTTGTTTGCTTTCTTGAGATTTAAGGATTTAGAGCATTTTGAGAGAAGATTGAAGAGGTGAGAAGCTATGAAACAGAGTTGCCCCATTAAAACTTACTAAACACCTTGAGATAAAAGAGGCAGACCATAAAATCACAAGTCAAAAGCTGGAAAAATCCTTATAAGATAATAATAGTTAATATTTACATAGTGTTTATATGTGATACCTGTGAGTGCTAAGTGCTTTACAATTATCTTATTTAAGCTTCACAACAAATAAGGTAGGTACCATTATTATGCTCATTTTACAGTATATATATTTATATATATATTACACACACACACACACACACACACACACACACACACACACACACACACACACATATAATAATAAGTGAGATAAACAGAAGTTAAGTGATTTAATCAGTATCACATGTATAAAGCCATATTCCTGACTCCTGTCCCATGCTCTATCAGTAGATATCACCTAGCTCAATTATAGCGTCCAGTCCTTTGGAATAGACTACATCATACCCCACTCCTCAAACTATACTTCCAAACTTCATCTTCCTTTCATGGAATAGAAACAGCATACAGTCAAACAGTGTCATTAGACAGTCTATCTTTCATGGCAAAAAACAGAGAAGGCACTCTTTTTTTTTTTTTTTTTTTTTCCCTGTAGCAATTGGGGTTAAGTGACTTGCCCAGAGTCATACAGCTAGGAAGTGTTAAATATCTAAGGCCAAATTTGAACTCAGGTTCTCAGGGTTGCTGCTCACTGTGCCACCTAGCTACTCAAGAAAAGGCACTTTTGAAAACTGATTATTCTATAGTGAGAATCGACTATAAGCAGCCCTTTTTGTGGTGGCAAGGAACTGGAAACTGAGTGGATGCCCATCACTTGGGGAATGGCTGAATAAGTTATGGTATATGAATGTTATAGAATATTATTGTTCTATAAGACACCATCAGGAGGATGATTTCAGAGACGCCTGGAGGGACTTCATGAACTGATGTTTAGTGAAATGCGCAGAACCTAGGAGATCATTATTCACAGCAACAACATTATACAATGATCAATTCTGATAGTCATGACTCTCTTCAACAATGAGATGATTCAAACCAGTTCCAACTGTTCAGTGAGGAAGAAAGTCATCCATACACATGTGTGGACCACAACATAGCATTTTCACTATTCTTGTTTTTGTTTTCTTTCTCATTTTTTTCCTTTTTAATCTGATTTTTCTAGTGCAGCATGATAACTGTGGAAATATATTTAGAAGAATTGCATGTTTAACACGTATTAGATTACTTGCCATTTAAGGGACAGGGTGGGGAGAAGAGAGGAAAGAAAAAAATTTGGAATACAAGGTTTTGTAATGGTAAAAGTTAAAAATTATTTTTGCATATATCTTTAAAATAAACTCTAAAAATAAATAAAAAGAGAATAGGCTATAACTAAGTCAAGGAAGCAAAACTACTTGGGAATATAAAAATAGTTTTGTCTCCTTTATAACAAGATTTTATCCCTCTACATTTCTCCTTCTTACTCTATGTCTTTCTATATACCATTTAGTTCTTTATCATAAGTTTTGATCAATACCATATTGTAGAAATAACTTTGTAATAAGACTGCATCTTTAGCATATTAAATGTAAGGTTATTTACATTTTACTTGTACTTATTTTTCTTGCTTACCTTATCTCTTTCTACAAACCACTTAGTTTGCTGTCATAAATATTAAAGTGAACTTTTAGCCTTCACTTGTGGGATTAATCTATCTAGGCTGACAGAGAAAAGGAGGATCTTTAAACACATATAACTTGAATCACACAATAAATGCCTGTAAGATATTTTCTTGATTGAAACTATCAAAAGTAAAATGCTCACATGTGCACTCTAAATCATGAGAAATAACATCCCACTTCTTAATTATGAAATCATCAGATAAAAATCATCTAAAATATTTTTATTGACACAGGAGTTTTGTTCTGTACCATGCTCAATGGTTACTCCTTTTATTCCTGAAAGGCCCATTAATAATTTATTTATGATTTAAAGGGGAAAAAAAATAGTCATTTAAGTTGATTCATAGTTGTTAGGAGATTTAAAAAAAAAAAAAAAAAAAAAAAAAAAGGAAAGAAACAAATCAGAAGAGTCCTCCATTGAGGGCAGTCTAGTTTGTGTCAGATGTGAATGATGATTAATTTTTTCTGACCCTTTCTTAAGGTCAGTGATTTTGTTTATTCATTTGGGTTTTAATCTCTGGCATTGAGCTTAACAAATTCAGATGTTGTGAAGAAGAATTTATTACTGACTTTATTCCTATCATACACCAAATCTCCATTAGCCTTACTAAGTATATTTATCTAGCACACTTAACATTAAGAAGTAAAACCAGAAGTAACTAGTTTTTTAAACTTTTTTTTTTAAGATATAGTTTTTTAAAGAATTATTAGTTCATCCTTACTGGTTGGTATTGCACACAAAAAATTGGAAATCCATATGAAAGACAACGTCTATATTACCGTAACAATTTGCTTTACTAAGTGTACAAAAGGATCTGGATATTTGAAACATCTGGGTCTTTTTAGGATCCATTTTCAGCCCTTAAATCCATCTGCAAATTAAAGTGCCAGATATTCAGCACATAGTATTTGAAGGACCAAATCACCCAGTGTTGCCAAAATATCCAAATATTTAAATACATTAAAAATGGTTTCGGACTAAAATAAAATGGTTTATCAAAGCCAGGTATGTAACCACACATCCCAGTTAAGAAATCTTTCCTGAATGGATTCAGCAGGGTACTTAGACCAATTGATGCATAACGTTATAGAGCCAAGGTCAAATAAAACTTTCCAACTTCTTTTCATGCAAAGATCTTACTCAAGAAATACACATATGAACCTCTGGATTTATCCTCAAGAGTTCACGAAATCCTAACATTTAAATATCTCTGTGCACAGGAAAATTTCAAAGTTCTGGCAAGCAGTCAAGGACACCTCTTGTTCTACTTTGCTTGTATAATGGTTCTGCACTGATGGCACATGGTATCATTTTTCATTTAATGAGAAAAGAAACACAATTAGTTTTAAAAGCTACATGTTGTAGTCATTAGGAATCTGTAAAGTTCAAAGTAAAACACAGTGTTTGCTGATGCTCACTAATCTGACACAGTGCAGTGTGTTTTTCTATCACTACTTAATTATGATACTTGTCTACTTAGTTAACTACATATAAAAGTAGAGATGAAAGTCAAAATTAGCAAAAGTCACATAATACCAAGGAAAGAGCTGGAACAAAGTCTTACAACATTACAGACTATGGCAAATGACAGTAATTTAAAAGGTAAAACACGATCAAGAATAAGATCACTTATTCTGTAAGGTGCAACATAAGGTCATTAAGAATAAATTTAAGCATGTGTTCCTAAGAACTTTATTAATATAGAGAGTATATTAATTCAATTCAATAAATATTTAAGCACCTACTATATATAAGGCACTGTGCAGGATACTCTGCTCATAATACAATAGCCATTTACTTAAATGTCCATTGTGTTCAAGACTACATGCAAGCTCTAAATCTAAGATGATTTTTGCATGGGATGCAGCTGATACAAAACTGAAGAAGTGAGATAGAAGAGATCTTAAAAATTATATAACACAACTACTACATTTTATAGATGAGGAAATTGCAGTTCAAAGAGGTTAAATACCTTACCTAAGAACACATTTGTTATATGTGTGTGTATATATATATACACACATATATATACACACACACATATATATATATATATACACACACACACACACACACACACATATATACACATACCAGTATCAGAATCTAGTTTTTTGATTCTTAGACCAATACTCTTTCGGTCTCATTCAAAACCTATTATGGGCCAGAACTCTGAAACAAAGATGTAAGTGGAATGTATGCATGTTTGTAAGATGTAAGTCAGTGGAATTGATGAAACAATGGTTATATAGTTTAGCATGGTGCTTAATAGTACTCTAAGTTCAGTATGATTGATTTAATCTTACAACAAATAATGATTTCCTAGTGATATAATGATTGGTTTATACTCAGTGTAGAGCATATAAGCTGAGACAAACTCAGCCAAAAGAGGGAGAGACAGATTCATTCCATTATCTAACTTTGTAGTGGCTGGAAGCTGAAAGAGCACAACCCCTCGGACTCAGCGAGATTCATTCTATCTTCATCAGCCTTGTGGTGACTGGCCTGGCTTCTTGCACTTTTCCACTGAAACCAAGACTCCATTAGGCCTCTAAGAAAGCTAGCCTAGCCCCAGGCAAAGAAACTAGATTGTGAAGGAGATAATAAATGATTTGGACTTTAACACCTGGCTACTCTTGCACTTTGCTGAAAAGAAGGCTGCGCCAAAGACCTCCAGAAAACCAAAACCAAAGATCATTACAAAAACCCAATCCTATCCCCTATGTCTTGATTTTTTATTACTATCCCCCTCTGGTTTTCAACCAAACCTCACCTTGCCATTCCACTGTTACTATTTGGAATGTCTTTGCCTTGAATCTTTTTTTTTTCTTTCATATCTATCTATCTATCTATCTATCTATCTATCTATCTATCTATCTATCTATCTATCTATCTATCTATCTATCTACATGTAACTATAGATGGATAGATAGATACATGTATAGATTCTTCTTCAAATAGCCTAATCACTCAGTTTCTCATCTCACCTCTCACGAGTTACTTTTCCAAATTATCTCAGACATGCACAAAGATGGGCATATCCTGGATCTTTGCCATCACCAACCAATATACCTCTGTGTCAATAATTCTTAAACCCATTATGCAACCATACTCTATTAGTTTTTAACATCTCCCTCTCCCTTCCCTTAAAAAAAAAAAAAAAAAAACACAACATACTCTCTCCTCACTATGACTTCAAATGCCTTAACCTCTCAATTTGCTCCCAGTTTACCTTCCCTATATAATCAATCTCTCCTCTTTTTCCCATTCTTGACACCTTGGTAAACAAATTCAACTACATTGTCCTCCTCTCTTGAATCTCTAGCACCCTTATAATTTCACTAATTATACACAGCCCTTTCCATACTATTTTATCTGATGAACTGTTTCCATAGATTTAATCACCATCACAATTCTTAATTCTACCTATCTTCTTCTCCCCAAGCTCTCTGTTGACTTTTAGTCTCACATTGTTAACTGATTTTCAGACATTTCGAACCAGATATCCAGTAGACATCTTAAACTCAATTATATCTAAAACAGAAGTCATTATCTTTCCCCTCCCATCCTACCTTTCCTATTAGTGTAGAAGCCAACACTATCCTTCTAGTACCTCAAGTTCACAACCAAGGAAACACCCTGGATTCCTCACTATCTCTCACTCAGTTTCCTCATCAGTAAAATGAACTGAAGAAAGAAATGACAAAGCACTCTAATATCTTTGCTAGGAACGCCAAATGGGAACATGAAGAATACAGCATGCCTGAAAACAACTGAAGAAGAGCAACAATAAAAAAATACTTGCTAACTGACTTTTGATTGATCTTTATAAATCACTTTATCTTCCAAAGCCTAGGATCCCTCATTTGTAAAAAGAAATTGCTGGCCTAGATGATCTCTAAAGTTTCTTGCAGGTTTGACACTCTAGTAACTTCTTTTATCAATTATACATTCATATTAATTATAGGTAAGATTTAAAATTATTTGTTAATATTAAAATACTAATTCTTTAAAGACATTACTTTCACTGACATTTCTTTCAGAACTCATTATAGAATCCTATTATCTTGGAATTGGAGTTAAAATGGTAAAATGAATAGCAATTCACCCTTTAAGGGATATTCCACCTATGAATTCTATATAGAAAATATTTTAGAAGTTTGTATTATAATCTTTGCTATTTTGCAAGATTTTTGAGATTAATGAGACTTTCTCAGTTTTTTTTTTTTTAACAAGCTAACAATTATTCTTAATGAAGTTGGTTTAAAAATATATTCTGATGATATTTTAGTCATATTCTAAATTTCAAGATCATGGTTTCTTAAGTGGTTATATACAAATGTTTTTCACTAAGTAAGCTAAAGAGCAATAAGCATAACTGAACTGTGAGTTTAAAATTCTTTCACTTCACTCTTTCAAAATGTACCAGAAAAGAGATAAGAAATTTATAAGCAGAAGAAAACACTTATTTTATAAATTTGTCATATAGCATCATAGGCAACTGATTCAAATCCTTTACCATACTAACTGGAATTACAAGATAATTCATCTTTGCAAAACAAAACAAAACAAAACAAAACAAAACAAAACAAAACAAAACAAAACAAAACAAAACAAAACAAAACAAAACAACAAAACACAGAACTGAAGAGTCAAAACTGCAAAGTTTTGGAAAGTGAATATTAATGTGTTTTACAAGTTAACCATTTTTAGACAAAATTAAACTCTTTCTTTGGTGAAATAGTTTCCTTCATAGATGATCCAACTCACCTAAAGTAACAATGAGATATTTGGAAACATAAGAGTAAACTTTTACAGAGTGTCATAAGTGACTGACCAGTTTCTCAATATAACGATTTATATTTTCTACATATTTAACATCACATTTCAAAAAAGAAAAACAAGATAAATAAAACAAAAGTTAATACTGCCAATTTTAGGAGCAAATGAATCAAAATTCAAATATATATAGCACAAATAGTTGTGAAGGCCATCTTGTATACCTTCTTGTAAATACACCTGAGGGAGTCATGTGACATTTGCTTGAAGGCCTTGGGTAAGAGAGGTCATTTACTTCCTGAGGCTAAATATTTTTGATATAAAGCTCTATCTAAGCTAAACTGAACCTCAATCTTCTTTGCATCTTCTCCATTGCTTCCACTCATATCCTCAAAAATAAATATGTATAAAAATTATGAATTATCTTTGAGCTGAAATATGGTTAAAAGAATATCATAATTTAAAATTTAAAGTGTGATGTACAGTAGTCGAAGCTGGAAGGAGGATTAGAAATCAACTAGTCCAAGTCCATTATTTATAGATGAGCAATAAAATTGAAGCCTGTAGTTTTATCACTTAGAAGTGACTTGCTAGAGGTTACATATTACACCTTTAGGTCCAAAATAGCAGAGGCATAAGCTGAACTTAAGTCTTCTTTAAACACAGTAATATATTGTACCAAGTACCTATATTTTATGTGCTCAGTTAACAAGAATGATAGTTGTAATGATGACAATGCTTATGATACTTTGACTTTTCAGAAAATTCCAGATTTAGAAACATCCTTTACAGGTACCTTTCTCTTATTCATTATCCAAATTATGTTTAAACACATTTTAGACTATTAAGACATCTAAAGTGTTAGGAGAAAGATAATAATTGATATGAAATCTTACCTTCCATTCTCTTTTCAGTTTGTTTGGCCAAAGTGTCATCATCTTTCTTTCTTTTTGCAGCTAAGAGTTCTCGCTTTAGGAGTCGGACTTCTTTCTTGAGTTCATCACTATAAAGACAGAACACATATGCATGAGTTTAAAGCAATACTGAAAGAGCCAGGTTTTTTTTTGGGAAAAATAGAATTGTCAGTTAATGTACATCAAACCAAAGAAGTAAACAACAAAGGGATTGGAATTGTTAATTCATGGGAAGTAAAGGGAATAAGTAAGCTTAAATGTAAAAATAAACAAACAAAAATCCCATTTTTTTTTCATGGAAGCAATACAGAGAGACAACACAGAATCTTAGTTTAGGCCCATGTAATGTGTGGCCAATTCAAAGGTTTTTCAATGAATCAAGGGTTTTAAAGCACCTAACAAATATTAAGCATTATAAATTCAAGTGCAAAGGATGAAACAATTCCTGCATTACATGTGTGTGCTACACACACACACATACACACACACACACACACACACACACATACATATAGATATAATGAGCTTACGTTCAAGTGGAAGAGACAACAAGCACATATAAAATATATACAGTATAAAAATAAAGGGAATTAATACAAATATATGCCATGTAGTTAAATACAAAGTAGTTTAAGATAGAGCACAGGAAATTGGATAGATCAGTAAAGGCTTCATACAAAAGATATGTCCAAGATACTTCTTAAAGAACAAGAGGAACAGGCAGAACCAAGATGGTGAAGAGGACACACGCTTCATTCTGAGCTCCCTTTTACCTTCACTACTGATTACCAAATTCAGCCTCTCAAATAGTGCTTGACTGGTAGGATCCAAGAATATTGGGAGTACAACAAATTACCAGCAGAAGATAATCAGGAAAATCGCCAGAAAAGGTTTGTCTTGATCAGATGGGAGGAGGTCAGTGCAAGCAGGGAGGCAGAACAAGGAGGCTAGTGCATACTGAATGGAATAGAGGTGAGTGCTTTCTCTGCAGGTGGAGAATTTGAAGAGAGAAGTCTACCATAGGTTAGCTGCTCTGCTTTGGTTGCAAAGCAGTAGATAAGCAGTTACACAAACACCAAAGATAGAGTACTCCAAAAAATGCCAGAATTTAACAGGATCTGGCCACACTCATCCAGCACCTAGACTGGCTCAGCCTGGACCACAGAGCAGCTGCATTCCACAGTGGAGGGTTTTGCACAGGGCAGTCACACTTGTGCTGCACAGGGCTCTTCACAGGGCAGTGGTACTTCTGCAGCAGTGTAGCAGTTACTCACTATCTGTCCCTGTTCTGCAGAGGAAGCTGGTAACCTCCTTGCCCTAAAAGCAAATCCCAAGGGCTTTTTAAAAAATGAGTAAAAAAGCCAAGCGAGCTCTAATATAGGTTCTATATAGGAGGAAAGAAGATTTCCAATCCTGAGGAGACTAACAGCAGACATTCTCTAGTCAAAATCCCAAAGGGGGTCCCCTTCATACAAGGCTCTCCTAGAAGAATTTATAAAAGCTCTTAAAAGAGAAGTAGAAGAAAAATGGGGAAAGGAAAGAGATGCTCTGCAAGGGAGTATGGAAAAGGCATATAACTCATTAAAAGAAAAATTTGAAAAAGTGGAAAAAGAAAACAACTTCCTGAAAAGAACTCTCAGGGAAACAGAATTTGTGAATCGGAAAACATAAAGAACTCCCAGAAAGTAGGATTTGTGAACTGGAAAAAGAAAATAATTCATCAAAAAAAATTAGTGAAATGGAAAAAAATCCCAAAGACCAAAACAATTCATTTAAAAACTCAATTGGACATATACAAAAAGAAATAAAAAAAGTTAATGAAGAAAATCACTCATTAAAAATCAGAACTGAACAAATAGAAATGAATGATTCATTGAGACATCAAGAATCAGTCAAGCACAAAGGTCTCATTTCCAAAATATATAGAGAACTGACCCTAATTTATAAGAAATCAAACCATTCTCCAATTGATAAATGGTCAAAGGATATGAACAGACAATTCTCAGATGATGAAATTGAAACTATATCCACTCATATGAAAGAGTGTTCCAAATCACTACTGATTAGATAAATGCAAATTAAGACAACTCTGAGATACCACTATACACCTGTCAGACTGGCTAAGATGACAGGAACAAATAATGATGAATGTTGGAGGGGATGTGGGAAAACTGGGACACTGATACATTGTTGGTGGAATTATGAATACATCCAGCCATTCTGGAGAGCAATTTGGAACTATGCTCAGAAAGTTATCAAACTGTGCATATCCTTTGATCCAGCAATGTTACTACTGGGCTTATATCCCAAAGAGATCTTAAAGAAAGGAAAGGAACCTGTATGTGCAAAACTGTTTGTGGCAACCTTTTTTGTAGTGGCTAGAAATTGGAGACTGGCTGAATAAATTGTGGTTATATGAATGTTATAGAATATTATTGTTCTGCAAGAAATGATCAGCAGGATGATTTCAAGAAGGCCTGGAGACACTTACATGAACTGATGCTGAGTGAAATGAGCAGGACCAGGAGATCATTATATACTTCAGCAACAATACTATATGATGATCAATTCTGATGGATGTGGCTCTCTTCACCAATCAGATGAACGAAATCAGTTACATTCGTTCAATAATGAAGAGAACCAGATACACCCAGTGAAAGAACTCTGGAAAATGAGTGTGAATCACAACACAGCATTTTCACTCCTTCTGTTTTTGTCCACTTGGATTTTTTATTTCCTTCTCAGGTTAATTTTACCTCATTTCTAAGTCCAATTTTTCTTGTGTAGCAAAATAACTGTATGGATATGTATACATATATTGTATTTAACATATACTTTAACATATTTAACATTTATTATTCTACCTGCCATCTAAGGGAGGGGGTGGGGGGAAGGAGGGGAAAAGTTGGAACAGAAATTTTTGCAAGGGTCTTTGCTGAAAATGCATATATCTTGTAAATGAAAAGCTAAAAAAAAACAAGAGGAACACTATGAGGCAGATGTAAAGAGGGAGTGAATTCTGTGCATGAGGGATGACTAGTGCAAAGACATAGGAATAGGAGATAGAGTATTGTGAGTGAGAATCAAAGAAAAGGCCAATTTGGCTGAAATGTGGAATACAAGATGGGGAGTCATGTTCAATGGTGTTGGAAAGGTAGGCTGGCACTACATTGTGTAGGGCTTTGAAAGCTAAAAAAAAAAAAGGAGTTAACATTTAGTCTAAGAAGAATTAGGGAATCTGTTAATAGCACAATCAGAATTCTGCTTTCATATCAATTTGCTAGCTGATTGGAAGGTAAACTAGCGTGGGGAGAAATCTGAGGCAGGGAGCCCAATAAGTAGTCTATTGTAGTAGTCCAGGCATGAAGTGATGAGAGAGCCTGTACCAGAGTGGTGGCAATGTGAAGGAAAGAAAGAGTCTTGGAAGAGAAATATTATAAAGGCATAAATGAAAAGACTAAACTAATTGGATATGGAAGGGTAAGAAAATGAATTGAGGATGACTGACACCTTTCTTTTTATTATGTCTGTCTCTTTTGCTTTCCTTTTACTCTCCTACTTCCCTTTTGTTTAAGATATATATTTTATACCTGAGTATGTGTGTATCTATCTAAATTTACTTATTCATTATCATACCAATCAAATAATTATTTTATAGTGCTAGAAAAATAACAGAATTTACTTCAAAGAACATAATATCACAAAATACATGGGAAGAGAGATTAAGGCTTGATAAGTAGATTGAAAAGCCTTTTACATGAAGATAACTGGAATTATAGTAGCTACTGGAATCACCAAATGAACTATAATAGAAGAGAAAAAAGAAAAGGGTCCAGGACAGTTTTGGAGATCACTCACAGCTAAACTGCAAAGAGGTTAAAAAGAATGAGAATTGAGAAAAAGCCATTAGATTTGATAATTGGAAACTTTGAACAGTAGTTATGGTTGGAAGATGTTATTAAATCTGGACTGAAGAGAATTGAAAAAGAGAGAGGAAAGAAAATGAAAACAATTATAATTGAAACATCTAGCATAAACTCAGTTTAGTTACAAAAGAAAAGAGAGATTTAGCAGAATACCTAGTAAAGATAATGAGATCAAGTGAGTTCTTTTGCCTTTCCATCCCTTGTGTGAGAGGAGTCTTTAGATCATTATCACTATCAATAATTCTGAGTCTCTGGAGAAGTTAGTTTGAATAGTACTATTTCCAGTCACTAAGAAGTTAGATTGCATAGGTGGCCTCTCTTCCACTGGGACCTCCAAAATCAGTCTAAAATCAGGACTTTAATAGATTCTCAGTCCAGCTTCTCATTCTTTTTTAGATGCTTATAGTCTTGGCATCCTTTCCTAAACTCCAAGGAACTTCATCTTCATCCAGACTTTGACTTGGGTCTTCCTCAAATGAGTCATGTTTGGGCTTCACCTGTCCACTTGCAATTGATGTACAAACCTTTTTATGGAAGTTAATTCCTCAATACTTTTCTATGATTTGCTATGGAATCTAAATCCTTTATAGGGAACAAAAGGAATGTTTTTTTCCCTCTTGGTACTAATTGGTAGCAGATAAAAACTTTATTAATTTTAACATTCATTTAGATTTTTTCATACTAAATTCTCTTTCCCTTTTACCCCTACCCTACCAATTGAGAAAGCAAGCATTTATTATTTTCCTTTTATATCATATTAGTAAATCTGATAGATGTGAAGTAGAATCTCAGGTTTTAATTTGCATTTCTCTGATCATTATTAATTTAAAGCATTTTTTTATCTTAATATCAATAGGTCTGATTTCTTTTTTCTGAAAACTGATTGTTCATATCAAAGGATATCAACTTTGGAATGACTCTTATTTTTATAAATGTGGCTCAATTCCATATACATTTGAGAAATCAGGCCTCAGTCATTGAGATTTGTCATAAATTTTTCCTGATTCCACTCCAGGCATCTTGTTTTCTTTCTAATTTTATCTTCATTGGTTTTAATTGTACAAAAATGTTTAAATTTTACGTAATCAAAATTATTGATTTTACTTCCCATGATCCTACGTCTTATTTGTTTATAAACTTTAACTTTATCCATAGATCTGACAGGTCTAATTTGTTTATACTACTCTGTATATATAAATTATTTACCCATCTTCATCTTATTTTGGTATACAGTGGCAGATGTTGGTTTCTGCCAAATTGCTTTTCATTTTTCCTAGTAATTTTTATCAGATGGTGAGTTTTTGTTCCCAAAACTGAGATCTCTGGGTTTATCAAATACTAGATTACTATAATAATTTATGACTGTATATTTTTTACCTAGTCTATTCCACTGATCCATCAGGCTATTTCTAAAGTCAATATTGAAGTGTCTTGATGATTACTGCTTTGTAATACTGGTATTGCCAGGTTCCCTTTCTTCACTTCTCCCCCCCTCCCACTGATTTCTTTGATATTTGTGATATGATGTTCTTTGAACTATAAAATAATTGATTGGTATGACAATGAATAAGTGAGTCAATTTAGGTAGATACTCACATACTCTGGTATAAAAATATCTTACACAAAAGGGAAGTAGGAGAGTAAAAGGAAAGCAAAAAAGACAGACATAATAAAAAGAAAGTCAGATTAAGAGAGGCAAGGGTTAGAAGCAGAACAGACTTGTTAAAGTAGAAGGCAGAAAGAAAAAGAGAAGAATAAACAAGAAAATGGGATGGAGAGAAATGCACAATTATAACTGAAAATGGGATGAATTCACACATAAAATGGAAGTGTATAGCAGAACACAGAAGAAACCAGAATCCAATAATATGCTGTTTATAAGAAATATACTTGAAACAAATATTCACCACATTACAGTAAGGAAATGAAATAGAATCCATTATACTTTAGCTGAATTTAAAAAAAAATGGCAAGAGTATCAATCATGATCTCAGACAAAGCAAAAGGAAAAATGGACCTAATTAAAAAGAGATAAGCAGAGAAACTACATTTCAAAGGAAACAAAACTATTACTCCTCGACAAATAATATGATGGCAGATTGGAGAACTAAAGAGAATCAATTAAAAACTAATTATAGCAATAACTTTTTGCAAATTGGCAAGATGTTAAAAACCACATATAAATTATCAGCATTTATATACATCACCAATAAAACCCATCAGAAAGAGCTAGAAAAAAAAATTCCATTTAAAATAGTTGCTGACATTATAAAATACTTGCATATATGTCTGCCAAGACAAATTTAGAGGCTATATGAACAAAACTAAAAAACACTTTTCACACAGTAAACTATTTAGGATAAACTAATATGACAGTTCTACAAGTGTATGTATGTATGAGAATAAGATTCAATCACTGGCCATTTCCCTTGCCCCCCAAAATTCCCTCCTTTATATTTTTATGTTAGATAATGTTGCCCATTCTTTTCTCCCCTTTCTCCCAGTGCTTTTTCTTTCTAATCCATTCATTTTTTTAAAAGATCACCGCAACATAATTAATTCACTTTCATGTTCTTATAACTATTCTAATATTGATAAAGTTCTTAACTCCTAAGAATCTGTTATATAATCATTTTGACATTGAGTCCCTTATAATTTTTTTCATGTTTATCTTTTTATGCTTCTTTTGAGTTTTGTATCTGAAAAACAGATTTTCTCTTCAGCTCTGATCTTTTCACCTGAAATGCTTGAAAAGTCCTCTGCTCTATTAACTATCCATTTTTTTCCTCTGGAAGACTGTACTGTATTACCTGGTAGATTACTCTTGGTTATAATCCTAGTTCTTTTAGTCTTGTAGAATATTATATTCCAAGCCCGCTGCTTTTTTAACATTGGAGCAACTAAATCTTGTGAGATCCTGTGCCTATAGAATTTGAATGACTTCTATTTGATGTATTTTCCTTTTTCAATTAAGATTATAACCAAGGTTTCTTCTTCCAGGTGTCCAAAGTCATTGTGTAGAATGCTCACACTATGGAATACTAATTCTGGGGCAGTACCAACTGCCTCCTCATATCTCTTATAGTCAACTACCATCAAATACAGGAATCTATTGCAGTTTTAATTTTGGCCACTCCCTTAAAGTAGTCACCCATTTGGAAAAATAGGCTTGATTCCCAGGAATATTGTTTCTCTTGACATGTACCACTTCTCATAAACTTTTTATCTTAAATATGAGCTTGATGTCAATCATCTATAATCAATTAAAACACAGGGGATAAGCTTAAAACTGTATAATTTACTTCTAGAAATACTGTGCCCTGGAGAAACCTCCAGACTTTTGTTTTAGTAGGCCTGTTTTTTAGTTTCACAGATTACTTCTTACCTTTACTTGGAGCATCAAAATAATTTTTAATGAAAAGGCTCTATGAAGTAGAGCATCAGTACCTGCATTAATCCTCCAAAGTGATAAATGAACCCTGACTATCTGACTAGTCATAGACACTACCATATTTGGATGGCGGTATCTCCTGCAACCAATTCATTAATCAAGAAACACTTATTAAGTGCCTGCTGTGTGCCTAGTAGTGGTGATACAAAAATAAAAAATTGCCTTAAGTCAAGAAACTTAAATTATATTAGGAAGACAACATTTATAGAAATAAGAATTCGTAAAATACATTCAAAAGAAATTCAAGGGCTTAATTGGTTTGATTTTTGTACTAACTGTTGGAGGAGGGAGGAATTAGGAAAAGTTTCATTTAGAAAGTGCTATTTGAATACTTTTGAAGAAAACAGGAATTCTAAGAAGTAAAGATGAGGTGGGAATGCATTCCAGATAAGAAGTATAGCTAGTGTCAAGCCACAAAGAAAGGAATAGCAAGGTCAGTTGGTTCATATTTGATCCTAGAATCATACAAACTGTTAGGGGTTTTTTGAATAGGAAAGGGAAATAATAAAGACTTGTACTTTAAGAAAATCATTTTGGTATCTGTGAAGATGAAGATTAATTGTAAGTTTTTTTATAAGACTTCATAAGTGTTTTTAAGAAGATTCACACACATATAGATATATGTATACATATTCCAGTGTTGTTATGGTACATTCACATTTGAAACTGACTTTTATTCAGATATCCCAAATTCTCATTACACCTAATTTCAATTTGTAGATAGGTTTACAGATTTATTATCAGTTAGTTCATTAATAATAAAATCAATAAATTTTCCAAGTCATCTATCCTATAAGATAAAAAGGCTTGGCTGGATTGGTAAAAGTCAACATTAATGTATAGATGAAGTAGATATAAAAATGCTCTTAATGGGTTGATTACATTTCTGACCCCATCAATCTCCAAAAGAAGTCAAAGGGTCAAGAGTTCAGTTCAGATTGTCCCTTTCTACTCTTCTACTTGTGATGTTCAACCACATATTGACAAATAGTTTACTGAGAAGCTTCTCAGTAATGGTTATATACTGGAAGTAATAGTGTTCTTTCAGTTTTCTGATAAGTGCTACCAACCTCCCCAAAGAGCTTCAACTTGCAATACAGCCAGGTCTTAATTAGTAGGAATAAAGAATGAATAATGAAATCTTTGCATATATTCAAAGCTATAATCATGTAATGAATGTATGATCGCTGGATCCAGTTCAAAAGAAATATACAGTGTAAATGTAAATAATGTGACCACTTCATGGGATTTATTTTTGGCACTAAATGAAATCTACCTGAATCCTCTGGGTGTGGCCAGATGACCAATATTCCTACTTTCTTAGAGTCTATATTTTAAGAAGCTATGTGGTCTATATACCTGATAAAGGTCCAGTAGACTGTCTCCCTCTGCAGCTTTATATAACCAAATTTTCAGATGACATAATGCCTTTAGTAACATTTATCTATTCCCTTCAAATACCTTTCTAAATAGAAGAACATCCAATTAAACCAATACTTCCAAATAGTATATATCATCAAAATCCAATCTTATAAGCCTTCTTGAAATCCCTCTTGAGTTTCATAACAAGTTGAGATTACCTGACAAATCTAATTCACTGCTAACTCCAATGAGTTCTTTTTTTCTGGAAAGAATGCTCTTTCCCTTTGCCAAGGCCTAAACTCATTTTATCCTTTACTTATCTTGACTTTCTTTGCCTTTACTTAAAAATAAATGGCAGCAAAGAATAGTGACGGACCTACAAAAGAGTTACTAAATCAAGCAGGGGGATTCATGGACCAGAAAGAGCAAGGAATAGAGCAGAGAGGTAGAAGATCAAACACAGGCCTTACTTAACCTTAAGAATATTAAAATGCAGGTTAAAAATGAAGTAGGAATTTGAAGTAGGAATTAGACAATTTATTTTTAGTGGCTTAAATGATTAAGGGAAGACAAACGTGGCTTCTTTAGTGACTCCTACTACTTACTCCTTTTGAAGGGAGGGGGGATGTCAACTCTGGACTTCAAGGATTCTTAAACTTTTTCTATTTGTGGCCCCTTTAAGAAGCTGGGCTCTATGACAGATTTCTTAGTGAGCCTACAAGGGGTGGGGGTGGGTTGCCTGATTTCAGCTATGTTAGGTAACTTCCCCTTTGGGAGACCTGATATCAGAATCTTATTACAAGTCTGGAATGCTATGTATGTGTGTATGACAAAGGTGAGGCTAACCAGAAAATAAGAGTTAGCATGATTATTTATGGGTTTCATTGTGTGGTCTTTATGTTTTGCATTTTCAAGTAGATAAAACAAAACCTTTGTTAGTCTGAATACTTCCATGGGAACTGAGGGCTCTTTCCCCTTTTTAAAAAGACCCAAACACAAGTCAAGTTCTAATGTTGGAAACCTTAGGTAGAAGGCAAAATGATTCAAATTCTGATTTTCCCAGGGGGAAACCTAAGCTAGATTTTGAGAAACCCCTAAGATTAATAAATCTGTTATGTTTAAACTTGGAACTTTGGTTCAGAGCCTTGGCTTATATACTTTTTCTATGAACTACTCAAAAGTCACAGGATCCCAGAACTCCACAGGAGTATACATGCTAATTAATAGACTGCAACTAGGCAAATGAAGAATATCTTTTTATCTTCTGCTATGGAGTTCTGATAATAAATACCCTTTGAACAAGTCCAATAAAGAGAGCCATTGGATACTCTACAACTATCCCTGAACTTTTGTTGTTGTTTTTTTTCCATGCAAAACCTAATTTGATAATCTAGGCAAAACTAATTTTCCCAATCTTCTTCTATATCACCACTATGAATGAGACATATGAACTTCAGCATGATGTCATTCACCAAATTTTCCTACATAGTCCCTAAAGTCTTCCATCTCTCAGAATGACTGCTCTTATAAAGATGTACTACCATTTCAAAGGACTGCAATGATTTACTACTGGAAGTGACAATTTCTACACCTGGAAATTAAGAATACTGAGTTTAGTAAATTCCAGCCATTTGGAAAAAAAAATGTGGTTTGTTTTTTTTACAATTTTTAAATTCATAAGTAGCATCCATTTATCTCTGAGGTAAGAAAAGTGTTTTAAATAGAAACAATAGTTATTTTCCAAAAAGCAAGTATTTTCATTTATATCAGTAGTTAAAAAACAACTCCAATTATATTTGACAGCTGTAGCAAAGGACTTGGGTTAAAATACAACAAATATGTCCTGCAAATTATATTATTTATTTTAATTTGTGTAATTCTTATATTATACTACTTTTGAATTGTGACAAGAAAAATACTTTTATTCCTATAATACTACACTATCAAACAAACAAAAAAAAGTACATAGAAGAGAAAACAGCTGATTCCTGATTTAAAGTTTCTTTGCAAATTCAACACGCATTCTCTCATTACCATTTTGGCACTTGGGGTTGGTTTAGTTCATGAAATGAAGGAGTACTTCCTGGAATTTGACATAATATAAGAATGCACCATGTCAGCTTGCCCTTCTGTTCATGTAGTTATAATTTTATCCCCTTTTCTGTCTCTTTTCCTGTTGTGTGTGTGTGTGTGTTTTAATTAGATGCTTACATAAAACTCTCATTTAAAAAAATACTACCTAGATAAATGCCAAGATTCTAGGAGTAGAAGGAAGGCAAAAATTGAGACAAATATTCTAATTATATAGGTAATCAAAGAGTTTGAATTATTTACAGACATTTTCCCCTTTGTTTTGATGGGAGACATTTAGCCTTAGGAAAAAATAAGGAGAAATTGAGCATTAGTACAAATAATAGAACACCTGACTAAGTAGTACTAAATGATAGGGAAATAATTCTATTTTAGGAATTTGCAAAAACAAAACCAAAAATCCAACCTCCTGCTCACTTCCTATGTCATCCTGATAATATTTTACTTTACTTGGGAATAAGCTTGAATCAAGCTTAGGCTGGCTTAGAAAGTGAGGAAATCACCTGGGTTGTGCTTCAGTCTGAAGCAGGTGAGGGGCTTAAGGACCAAGTGCCATAGGTATTCTCAATTCGATTCAATTTAATAGCTGTTTATTAAATGCAGAAAACTTTACTAGGTACTGAGGGAGATACAAAGTTCAGACAAGACTGGAAAAAACACAGACAGTTGTTGATGCAGAGCTAGAATTTAGGAGAGAGATTTGCACTGGCATTTATTAAATGCTTACCATGTACTAAACATCTTAAGTCAAGTACTTTATAAGTATTATCTCATTTGAGTCTTATTAATTCTGGGAGATAGATTATAGTTGGGAAAATTGAGAAAGAGGTCAAGTGGTTTGACTCAGGTCACACAGCTAGTAAATGTCTCAGATTGGGATTTGAACTCAGGACTTTTTGATTGATTGCTCTGTGCACTGTGTTACCTGGGTACCTCCAAGTATTATAATCAAATATTATTATGCAAGTATTGTAATCAAATGATCTAATATATTTATGCAATATTAAAGCTCTCCATAAATGCTAGTTATTATTAATAATATCATTATTACCCATTCTAGGCAAGAGGGAGTTGATTAAATAGAGAAGTGATGTGGTCAGATGCCTATCCTTAAGGAAAATTACTTTGGCAGCTATGCTGAAAATGGTTTGGAATGGGGACCGATTTAATGTAGGGAGACCAATTAGAAGTCTATTGCAATAGTCTTAAGTAAAAGGTGGTAAACTCAGACTACTTCTACTTCCACTCAACATAATAAAATGTAAATTGTTAAGCAAAAAGTTGAGTCTTAAAGGGACTTAATTTTAAAAACCTATATTTGGGAAGATGATCAGACATAAAAGACTTTTCATTTCCCTTTGGCTAAATTTCCACATATCTGGCAGAGAGATTTTGTAAATGGGAAAGTGGCACATCTGTTAACCCAAATGGTTATACCAAGCAAATTAAGACCATTTACAAGTGTTAAATCTTATTGAAATTAAATGGAAATCTTGGCACATATTAACAGTATGGAAAAAGAAGCTAACTGGATAAATGCCAGAAATAATATGAAGGTGAGACTATACTAGTAGGAGCTACTGTTAGTCCAAGGTATATATGTGGATCTGTGTGAATGTGTGTTTCTGTGTACTTGAACTCATTTGAAAAAAGAGATTAAATTATTATAGTCAACAGCTTTTGCTTTTCATTCTGATGATTAGAAATTTGCTTTCTCATTTTTTACCTTATTTTAATATATTACTGCTTCAATGGCATGGATCTTCATCCATGTCTACATCATTTAAATGAAAACTAAAATGAATTGATTTTAAAATAATTTTAAAAGACTGATTAATGAGCTCTAGTCAAAGCATGAAGTACAATAACAGACTGTTAAGAGTAAGAATGATCGTAGAGATTATCTACTCCAACTCTCTTTTTACCTCTAAATCTTTCACACCTGCATCCTTATTGAAATATTTTCTTTTTGTCAAGATACAATTCAGTTATTAAGGCTTTTTGTCATTCCTTTAAAAATACTCTTCCCAAATTATCTATGTATCTATTTCTGGATATTTCCAATGCATTGCAAATCCTGGAGTTTGGGGTAAAAGAGAAAGAAGCAAGAAACCTGAAGATAAGGATGAATTTCTTTAATATTGCAAATGGAAATGAAACATTTTCCTATAACTCAGGTTATGTTGTGTGTGTTTATATAATAACTTTTTATTGTAAATAATTCTACATAAAAATTAGTTAAGGCCTCTCCAATTCTTTTAGAAATCTAAATTAGGAAGACTTCCGGCTAAGATGGCGGCGTGGAGGCAGACAGCTGCTTGAGCTCCTCGCTTTCTCTCAGAACTTACTTCATGACAAGCCTCTGACTTAATGCTTGACCCAGAAAGAAATCCACAAATTATCACCAAGAGAAGACATCCTTGAAAGTCACCAGAAAAGGTCTGTGTTTGTTCGGGGGAGGGTCAATCAGACTGGGCGCAGACTGAGGGCAGACAGCCAGAGCAAGACAGGCAGCTCACACAGCTCAGACCTGAGGGGGAGGGGTGTGATCTCTGCAGTTTCTGCGAAAGGGCTTTTGCCCCAGTGTGGATGCTCCGTCTTGGCAGCAAGCCAGGAGCAGCAGAGAGGGTGTAAACACCGGAGGTGAAGATTAAAACCCCAGAAAGCCAGCGTCTCTCAGAGCCCGGCCACCCCCAACCCCCACCTGGACTGACTCGGTGCGTTCTAGGAGCCTCAGAGCGCAGACTCAGTACAGTCATTGCTGTTCTGTTAGTGGCTCTCTGCTGCCCTATCCCCAGTCTGTAGAGGAAGCCCATTAATAACATCCAGCCCTATCCCCCGCAAAACAGACCAATTGCTTCTCTTGTCAGTTTGTTTTCTTTGATTCTGACAAAATGAATAAAAAATTCAAAAGGGCTCTAACCATTGACAGCTTTTGTGTGGAGAGGGAGCAGACTTCAAATGCTGAGGAGACTAGGAACAGAATGTCCCCAGATGTATCCCCTGGGAGGGATATAAGCTGCTCCTCAATACAAAAGAACCTCATAGAGGAAATCAAAAAGGCTCTCACAAGAGAGCTGGAAGAGAAATGGGAAAAGGAAAGGGAAGCTTGGCAAGAGAGCCTGGAGAAGTCATCCCATGCATTCAAAGACAGAATGGATAAAGAAATCAAATCATTGAGAAACAAGATTAGTGAGCTGGAAAAGGTAAACAACTCCAAGGAAAACAGGATTAGTGAGCTGGAAAAAGAAATCAGCTCTCTAAAAAATAAAATGGATAAAATGGAAAAAAATTCCATAGAAGATAAAAACTCAATTGGACAATTACAAAGAGATATAAAAAAAGTGAGTGAAGAAAATACATCATTGAAAATTAGACTGGAACAAGTAGAAATGAATGACTCAAGGAGAAACCAAGAGGGAGTCAAGCAAAACCAGAGAAATGAGACAATTGAAAAGACTGTCAAGTACCTTACCAGAAAGACAACAGACCTGGAAAACAGATCCAGGAGAGACAATTTGAGAATAATCGGACTCCCTGAAAAATGGGAGGAAAAAAAGAGCTTGGACACCATTTTCGAGGAAATTATCAAAGAGAACTGCCCAGACGTTTTGGAAACAGAGGGTAAAATAGACATTGAGAAAATTCATCGATCACCTACTGAAAGGGACCCTAAAATCAAAACGCCAAGAAATATAGTGGCCAAGTTCAAGAACCACCAGACAAAGGAAAAGATATTGGAAGCTGCTAGAAAAAAACAATTCAGATATGGAGGATCCACAATAAGGATAACACAGGATCTAGCAGCGTCCACATTAAAAGAACGCAGGGCCTGGAACATGATATTCCGAAAGGCTAAGGAACTTGGTATGCAGCCAAGAATAACTTACCCAGCAAGAATGAGCATCGTTTTCCAGGGAAGAAGATGGACATTTAACGAAATAAATGAATTCCATCTATTTTTGATGAAAAAACCAGACCTACATAAGAGGTTTGATCTTCAAATACAGAACTCAAGAGACTTCTAAAAAAGGTAAAAAGAAATCTTGAGAACTATACTTCTGTCAAAAAAATATGTAAAGAACATATGTACAATTTGTCTTAGAAAATAGAGGTGGAAAGGAGATCATATCATAAAAAAGTACAAAGTGGTGGTACTACATCTCATGAAGAGGCAAAGGTAACCTATTATATCTGAGAGAAAGAAAGGAGGGAGATGAACATAGCGTGTATCAATAGACATATTCGATTTATGGTGAAACTTCTTCCACTTCATTGAAAAGTGAAAGGGAAGGAGTAAGCTAAGGGGAAGGGAATACAGTAATTTCGAGGAAAAGGGGTAAAATAAGGGGAGGATCTTTAAGGTGGGGGAGGGATCCTAAAAAGGGAGGGCTGTGAAAAGCAAGTGGTGTTTACCAGTTTAATACTGGATAGGAGGGTAAAAGGGAAGGAAAGGGGAAAAGCATAAGCAGGGGTTAATAGGATGGCAAGCAATATAGAATTAGTCCTTCTAACCATAAATGTGAATGGGGCAAACTGCCTCATAAAGAGGAAGCAGTTAGCAGACTGGATTAAAAGTCAGAATCCTACTATATGTTGTTTACAGGAAACACACATGAAACAGGATGAGACATTCAAACTAAAAGTAAAAGGGTGGAGCAGAATCTATTATGCTTCAGGCAAAACCAAAAAAGCAGGAGTAGCCATCCTCATCTCAGATCAAGCAAAAACAAAAATTGATCTAATTAAAAGAGATAAGGAAGGGCATTATATCCTGCTAAAGGGAAGCATCAATAGTGAAGCAGTATCAATATTAAACATGTATGCACCAAGTGGTGCAGCATCTAAATTCTTAAAAGAGAAATTAAGAGAGCTGCAAGAGGAAATAGATAGCAAAACTATAATAGCGGGAGATCTCAACCTTGCACTCTCAGAATTAGATAAATCAAACCACAAAATAAATAAGAAAGAAGTCAAAGAGGTAAATAGAATACTAGAAAAGTTTGATATGATAGATCTTTGGCGAAAGCTAAATGGAGACAGAAAGGAATATACTTTCTTCTCAGCAGTTCATGGAACCTATACAAAAATTGATCATATACTAGGGCATAAAAACCTCAAAATCAAATGCAGTAAGGCAGAAATAGTAAATGCATCCTTTTCAGACCATAATGCAATCAAAATAACATTTAATAAAAAGCCAGGGGAAAATAGACCAAAAAATAATTGGAAACTAAATAATCTTATACTAAAGAATGATTGGGTAAAACAGCAAATCATAGACATAATTAATAACTTCACCCAAGAAAATGACAATAATGAGACATCATACCAAAATGTGTGGGATACAGCCAAAGCAGTAATTAGGGGAAGTTTTATATCTCTACAGGCCTACCTGCATAAAATAGAGAAAGAGAGGGCCAACGAATTGGGTTTACAACTAAAATTGCTAGAAAAGGAACAAATTAAAAACCCCCAGACAAACACAAAACTTGAAATTCAAAAAATAAAAGGTGAGATTAATAAAATTGAAAGTAAAAAAACTATTGAATTAATTAATAAAACTAAGAGTTGGTTTTATGAAAAAACCAACAAAATAGACAAACCCTTAGTAAACCTGATTAAAAAAAGGAAAGAGAAAAAGCAAATTGATAGTCTTGAAAATGAAAAGGGTGAACTCACCACTAATGAAGAGGAAATTAGAACAATAGTTAGGAGGTACTTTGCTCAACTTTATGCCGATAAATTCGATAACTTAAATGAAATGGAAGAATACCTTCAAAAATATAGCTTGCCCAGATTAACAGAGGAAGAAGTAAGTAGTTTAAATAGTCCCATCTCAGAAAAAGAAATAGACCAAGCTATTAACCAACTTCCTAAGAAAAAGTCCCCAGGACCAGATGGATTTACAGGTGAATTCTACCAAACATTTAAAGAACAACTAACTCCAATGCTATGTAAACTATTTGAAAAAATAGGGATTGAAGGAGTCCTACCAAATTCCTTCTATGACACAGACATGGTACTGATACCTAAACCAGGTAGATCGAAAACTGAGAAAGAAAACTATAGACCAATTTCCTTAATGAATATTGATGCTAAAATCTTAAATAAGATATTAGCAAATAGACTTCAGAAAATCATCCCCAGGATAATACACTATGACCAAGTGGGATTTATACCAGGAATGCAGGGATGGTTTAATATTAGGAAAACTATTAGTATAATTGACCATATTAATAATCAAATTAATAAAAACCATATGATCATCTCAATAGATGCAGAAAAGGCATTTGATAAAATCCAACATCCATTCCTACTAAAAACGCTTGAGAGTATAGGAATAAATGGACTATTCCTTAAAATAATAAGGAGCATATATTTAAAACCTTCAGTAAACATCATATGTAATGGTGATAAACTAGAACCTTTCCCTGTAAGATCAGGAGTGAAACAAGGTTGCCCACTATCACCATTACTATTCAATATAGTACTAGAAACTCTAGCCTTGGCAATAAGAGCCGAGAAAGAGATCCAAGGAATTAGAGTAGGAAATGAAGAAATCAAATTGTCACTTTTCGCAGATGACATGATGGTATACTTAGAGAACCCCAAAGACTCTGCTAAAAAGCTATTAGAAATAATTCAGAATTTTAGCAAAGTCGCAGGATACAAAATAAATCCACATAAATCCTCAGGATTTTTATACATTACCAACACAATCCAACAGCAAGAGATACAAAGAGAAATTCCATTCAAAATAACAGTCGATAGTATCAAATATTTGGGAATATATCTACCAAAGGAGAGTCAGGAATTATATGAGCAAAATTACAAAACACTTGCCACAAAAATAAAGTCAGATTTAAATAATTGGAAAGACATTCAATGTTCTTGGATAGGCCGAGCGAATATAATAAAGATGACAATACTCCCCAAACTAATCTATTTATTTAGTGCTATACCAATCAGACTCCCAAGAAACTATTTTAATGACCTAGAAAAAATAACAACAAAATTCATATGGAAGAATAAAAGGTCGAGAATTGCAAGGGAACTAATGAAAAAAAAGTCAGAGGAAGGTGGTCTAAGTGTACCTGATTTAAAGCTATATTATAAAGCAACAGTCACCAAAACCATTTGGTATTGGCTAAGAAATAGACTAGTTGATCAGTGGCATAGGTTAGGTTCACAGGACAAGATAGTGAATAAAAATAGCAATCTAATCTTTGACAAACCCAAAGATCCCAAATTTTGGGATAAGAATTCATTATTTAACAAAAACTGCTGGGAAAACTGGAAATTAGTATGGCAGAAACTAGGCATGGACCCACATTTAACACCACATACTAAGATTAGATCAAAATGGGTCCAAGATTTAGGCATAAAGAACGAAATCATAAATAAATTGGAGGAACATGGGATGGTTTACCTCTCAGACTTGTGGAGGAGGAAGGAGTTTGTGTCCAAGGGAGAACTAGAGACCATTATTGATCACAAAATAGAACATTTTGATTACACCAAATTAAAAAGTTTCTGCACAAACAAAACTAATGCAAACAAGATTAGAAGGGAAGTAACAAATTGGGAAAAAATTTTTACAGTTAAAGGTTCTGATAAAGGCCTCATCTCCAAAATATACAGAGAATTGACTTTAATTTATAAGAAATCAAGCCATTCTCCAATTGATAAATGGTCAAAGGATATGAACAGACAATTTTCAGATGATGAAATTAAAACTATTTCCACTCATATGAAAGAGTGTTCCAAATCACTATTGATCAGAGAAATGCAAATTAAGACAACTCTGAGGTATCATTACACACCTGTCAGATTGGCTAAGATGACAGGAACAAATAACGATGAATGTTGGAGGGGCTGTGGGAAAACTGGGACACTGATGCATTGTTGGTGGAGTTGTGAAAGAATCCAACCATTCTGGAGAGCAATCTGGAATTATGCCCAAAAAGTTATCAAAATGTGCATACCCTTTGACCCAGCCATACTACTACTGGGCTTATACCCCAAGGAACTACTAGAGAAGGGAAAGGGTCCTGTATGTGCCAAAATGTTTGTGGCAGCCCTTTTCATAGTGGCTAGAAGCTGGAAGATGAATGGATGTCCATCAATTGGAGAATGGTTGGGTAAACTATGGTATATGAATGTTATGGAATATTACTGTTCTATAAGAAATGACCAACAGGAGAAATACAGAGAGGCTTGGAGAGACTTACATCAACTGATGCTGAGTGAAACGAGCAGAACCAGAAGATCATTATACACTTCAACAATGATACTGTACGAGGATGTATGCTGATGGAAGTGGATTTCTTCAACATAGAGAAGAGCAAATCCAATTCCAATTGATTAATGATGGACAGAACCAGCTACATCCAGAAAAGGACTGGGAAATGAATGTAAACTGTTATTTTTACCTTCTGAATCCAATTCTTCCTGTGCAACAAAAAATTCGGTTCTACACACATATATTGTATCTAAATTATACTGTAATATATTTAACATATATAAGACTGCTTGCCATCAGGGGGAGGGGTTTGGGGGAGGAAGGGAAAAAATCTCAATAGAAGTAAGTGCAAGGGATAATGTTGTAAAAAATTACCCATGCATATGTACTGTCAAAAAATGTTATAATTATAAAATAAAATAAAAAATTAAAAAAAAAAAAAAAAAAAAGAAATCTAAATTAGTGTAAGAGAGAAAGTATTATAGCTGCTTATATATTTGATTAACTACAGTAAAGTTGTCTGTGAGCCCATGTGACAGGATATTGTGTAGAATGAATTCTGAGATTCATTAACTGTTAATATTTTAAGGTAACGAAAATTCTGGCACTATTAAAACATTGTATTAAAGGTGCTAACATTTCATTGTGACAGCTGGATTCTTCATCACTTTACTGGAATGAATTTTATACTTTAGGGCTTATGGTTCAAGAGGATGAATTTATAAGGCTTGGGAAGGACAACACACATAATGGAAAGAACACTATTAAAAGCAAGCTCTATATAACTGAAATTCAAAGTTTCATGAAAAATCTATGTTTGAAAAAAAAATCTATTTGAAAACATATGGGTTACTTGATGTTTGCAAAATTCAGAATAAAAGTGAAACCCATTAAAAAAAAAAAGATAGAAAACTAAGGGGATGCCCTGGCAAATTAAAAAACTAAGCTTACTGTTACGTATCTTTGCTGAAATTCAAAGATTACTACTTTAATGGCAGAATAGAAATTGTAAGTCATAAATTCTAATCTACTATGTTATCTTGGGAAAGTAACAACCTCCCTGGACCTCACCTTCCTCCTCTGTAAATGAGGATACTGGTAGTGTGAACTTAAACTGGTAGGAGTTTTGATTATCATTCAAATATAACTAAGGAGCAAAAGGCTACTCATTATAAAACAGAGCCAAGTAAAAGATAGTTTTTTGTTGTGTTTTTGTTTATTTTTTTCATAGCAACTCATAAAGACTAAGGTAGAGAATAAAAATACTCTTTTTGATTGTAACAACAGAAATGATGGTTCTTCTGAAATGTTAATAGATTTCAAAGTGAACAATTATGATTAAGTTCAAAATAGATGATGCAAAATTGCCTTCTTTTTGGTATTATAATTTTCAAATAATAAAGATTTGTTACTCTATCAAATTTTTTTTTTTAAATTCACTCAAACAGCACCTCTTCAATACTTAGGCTGTCACAAAGATCAAATTTCTCTTATTCAATTTTTCTTTCTAACAATAAATAATATTCAATTACATTCACATACTACAATTTGTCTTATTATTCCTCAGTTTATGAGTACCTACTCTCTTTGGCAGTCCTGTGAGATAAGAGTTTGCAAATATTATTATTTACATTTTTAAAATTGACCCATCTTAGTCTCAGAAGTACAGCCATAACATTCAATATTAATGTGTTGGAAGGGGAGAGGACAGACTATGTTATGGTTTGACTCTGGCTGTCTGAACGATCTTTCATGTTTTTCCTGTTTTTGTTTTTTGTTTTTTTGTTTTGTTTTGTTTTGGAAAGTATCTGATTGACAGCTCTCTGAGAGTGAATTATTAAGAGACAATAAAGAGTCCATGCAATATTTATGTAGGTCAAGATTCTCACTAGAATCAAACTTATAGAGGACCTCAAGCTTACTAAGACAAATGACCTTCAGAGAATAGTTTCTGCCACTGTGGTTATGCAAGCTAGCTAGCTTCCCTCATCCCCCTCTCCATATAAGGAATCATGCCCTCTACCTGCAGGTGTTCTGCCCAAAGAAATATAAATAAATCATGATCACTAAAACATAACAAGATATCATGGGATTTAAAGGCTAGATTTCTTTTTTATGGACTCTGGCTCTTACTGACTGGCCAACAAGTCCCAGCCCAAGCCACTCTGGGTCATTGTTTGGATTTTGATAGTTTAGAGTGAATATAAAGAGCAATAACATCTGTTTTTGGCCCAGAAACCCTGAGGATCTTCCCCTCCCAGATAATTTTTCTTAAACTAGGTCAGAGAAACCAATTTTTGCCTCATTTTGACCCAGCCTCAATCACTGAATGAATGTTGCTTCAAACAAACTGACATTTTGGAGAGATCTTAGTTTAAAGAAGTCATGGTCTCCCACTGCATCTGGAACCATCTCCAGTCATTTTGATCTTGCCACTAGACCCACATGGCTTAGGAAGAGAGCTTGAGAGTGATGACTTTGCAGAGCCCTGTTTCGCTTAACCTAATTCACTTGCAAGTCAGGGCATCATCTTCCTGATGTCATGATCCTCTTTAAGAACAAAGGATAAACCACCACAACAACAGTCATCACAAACTATAAAATGATATTCAAATATCATTTACTATTATTGTTCATCTAACTCGCTACTTCTACCTATCAGTATCATCCAAGAAAATCAAGATTGTATACTACAGCTCTTCATGCTTTCCAGGTCCTTAACATTACTGCAAAAACTTCATCAAGATCCAGAAGGAAGAAGGGTGGAATACACTTCAGTCAGGGTACTGTCTGTCCTCTGCAATGTACGAACACTCTCCCTAAAGATCAAAAGCTGGTAGTCTACTTGGATTACATTTGACTTTACTCTAAGGATTCCAGCCAGAATACTGCCATGACTGAAGAAATTCCTCCTCCTCTTCTTCTTCTCCTTCTGTTCCTATTTCTCCTCTTCCCCTTTTCTCCTCTTCCTCCTCCCTCCTCTTCTCAGCACCACCACCATCCAATTAAATAGTACTTACTATGTACCAGGCCAGGCAGTGAGGTAATGCAAAGGATAGAGCATTGGGCTTGGAATCAGGAAGACTTATATTCCCATGTTCAAATCTGACTTCAAACGCTTACTAGCTGTGCAAACCCCTGAATGCCTCAATTGCTTCATCTGTCAAATAAGCTGGAGAAGGAAATGGCAAACCCTTCCAGTATCTTTACCAAGAAAACCCTAGGAAGAGATGGACATGACAAAGTAATTGAAGAACTGAAACAACAAATGTGTTATGAGTTTTACAATTATTATTTTATCTAACTCTCATAACAACCATGAAAGTGCTATTATTACTCGCATTTTATAGATGAGGAAATTGAAGCAAAGAGAAGTGACTTGCATAGCTACTAAGTGTCTGAGATCACATTCGAACTTAAGATTTTGATTCTAGGCCCAATGCTCTATTCACTTTGCTTACCTAACTGCCCCTTTATCCCTAGGGCCTGTCTCAGAACCAATTTGTAAAGTCACAAAACAATTTATTTAGGTCAGGACTATTTATCTGGGAGACAGAGTGAGTTAAGATATGATTTATATATAGGCTAATACTGCCATTTAACCATGGTTTCTTGGCCATGCCCTTCACAGATTTATTCAAATGTTTAGAGACTGTAATGAACAAAGTTCTGCAGAAATTACCTCTTAAAGAGTTTACATGTGAATTAACAATTGGACTGTCAGTGTGAGATATATCAAGTTTCCTATCAGTCTCTATTGAACAAAGAATACAGAAAATTTGGACTAATCTTCATGGATGCTCCCTCACTTCAGGTCTCTAAATAATCTTTAGATTCTAGTGCTCAGAGGGCACAAAGATTTTCCCATCTAAGACATTTCTGACTCAAAAAGCTATTAGAGCTATCTCCTATATGTAACCAGGGGCTAAGAATGTGGACAAAAGGAACAAAACTAGACATCAACACATCATCCATCTTCATGCCCCCAAAGAGGTAGAGATTTTCACTGACATTCTCCAGCCAAGGCCAAGTCAGTCCTTAGGGGATGTGTGGTGTCTACTGCTGCTCTCAGGCAGTTGTTTCTTTGAGGAAAAAGAGAGCAGTGCCAGGAACTGTCCACAATTGAAGACTGTTCAGAGGAACATATTTTCTCCAAACTTTTTCTGTTCTCTACACAGTTAACTTTAATATCTTCTCCAATTTTCTAATAATGTGTCTAAATTTTGTTTTTTTTCCTCCAAATTCTAAGTCATGGTCATGAGAAATATTACTTTAGATCTACAATGTTAAACTCAAGCAAGCACTGACCTTTCTTACCCTTATCTTTCAAAAATAACTAGGCTACAAAGCTCTATGGGTCAAAACATTTATGGAGAGGATAATAATCTTCAAGAATGGAAGAGATTATATAGAATTCATTGACTATGAAGGAATTTGCTACAGACCTTTAAGCCAACAGCCAGACATGTGAAATCACATATCAATGTGATTCCTAATAATAAGAAAAAAACACTTATTAGCAAATATCTGTTGTTTTCCAACATCTGATAAAAATTTATTTGAACACATGGAAGTAACTATAAGCTGCAGAGTATACCCTTCATATTCTTTATTCTGCTGCTTTAATCACAAAAATATGGAATTTACTAGTAATGAAACAATAGCTGTTACTGATGAGATCATGAAATGACATCAATAAAAGACATTTTAGTGATGGTAAAATGGTCACTACATAAGTATATAATTATCTTTGGACTTACAGCCATCCTAGTAGTATTAAAAAAAAAAAAAAAAGTTCAAATTTCAATTGTGAAAAAATAACAAGTCTGGATCAAAAAATTATGACATAGTAGCTGCAAGGACAGAAAAAAGCAGCATTAGGGAAATACATCTAAATGTGTAGAATCATTGCTTTCACTATGAATTATAAGGTCAACTGCTAGAGGAAAAGACATTTCAATTAAATAAGAGCACTGAAAAATATCAACCTTAACATATATATATATATTTTTTACAGTAACATAGACTTTAAGACTGCTAATAAATATTGGTCTTTTATGCCTTACCACTTTACATAATTACAAAAAGGAAATAATATGATGTTAGGTTCTTACTAAGTGCTAATGAGATAATGAGATATTAGGTTATTACTAAGTGCTAAGTTGGTACTTAACAATTCTCTAGTTCCACCCTTTAAGGGGAGTTTTACCCCTTTGAACTTCTGGGGAGGAGCTGTTTAAGAGGAGCAAGTTCATTGGTTGAACTATTTCTCCCACAAGCCCCTGAGTTATTCCACACCCATTCTCTGGGAGGATAAAAAGAAGAAGTTAGAGTCTGGAAAGTGAGTTCTAGATTGGATCAAGGAAAAGATGTCCCATGGATTTGCAAGTGAAGAGGACAGAGAAAAAGATTCACAGAGAAAAGAGAAAAGAAACCTCCTCCCAGAGGATTACAACTGAGAGACAATCAGAACTTTACAATATGATATTTGAACATTTGAACAGTCAGAAGAAGATACTATAGGAAATGATATAATCCTTTATAGTCAGAAACTATGTCTTCTTTACCTTTTTATTTATGGTTCACACATGATGGGAGCTACATTACTCTTTTCCTTGCTCATTATTCATTACTATTTATTTATTTAACTGTTTTTGTTTTTTTTTAAAGGAATTACTAACAAACCAAAGATGAAGTTCATGCTCTTGTATAGAACAAAAATTAAAATATATTTCCAGGTTGTCCTTTGGTCCTATGATCTTATCTTTTCATATAAAGGGATATATCCTGCTTTTGTTGAGGATATTGTTGCTATCATTTCTTCTTTTTCTTTTCAGCAAATAAAAAAAAGTATAAAATAGAAGAAAGAATAGAATTCTGTATCAATGAAAGAATTCTATTTTTTAGTATACAATGAATTTAGTCTTTTGACTTTTGACTCTCAAGTCTTAGTTTTCTCAGAAATAAAGTTAGGGTTTTGGATTAGATAACTTCTAAAGTTTCTTCAGATCTAGATCCTATGATGTTGCTGCTTTTTGTACCTAAGAAGCCAATTTGTTTTTATTTCAAACATAACAGTGAAACTTACATAGAATCATGAAATTTTCTCCCAAAGTGCCATTTTATCTGTCGTTCAAATGAGGGATATCAAAATTATAGTACTACTTCTCAAAAGATACCTAGTTTAGCCACATGACACAATGTGAATATGAACATGGATTTAAGTTTATCAAATATCTATTAAATGCTAAATTCAATGTATTTCTCTAGTTCTCTTTCTTGACAGTTTTAGACAACATTAACTATCCTTCTAGACTTTCTTCCTTCCTTGTTTCTTGATTATCCTCCTATTCAATCTCCTTTGCTGCATCAACTTCCTTTTCCTGCCCACTAAATATATACATCCTTCTTTGGTGATCTCATAAGCTCCCACAAATTTCATTATCATATCTATAAAGATGACTTTTATATGTATGTATATTTGCATATATCTGACTGTATGCCCATTTCCAATTTTTCTCCTGAACTCCAATTCTGTGTTATCATATACCTGATAGATATTTTGACATTGATATCCTATAGGCTTCAATAATTAAGCACATACAAATTAGAACTCATTAAATCACCCCACCCAAACACATCCTTCCCTAACATTTCTCTATTTCTGTTAATAGCATCCCTATTTTCTTGTCACTCAGATTTTCAACCTCAGTATTATCCTCAACTTTTCACTTTCGTGCCTCCTCATATATAGCTATCCTACCTCTTCGTTCTCATGATCACCTCTGTCTCTTTTCCATTAACATAGTCTCTAGTTTTATCTGTGTTGTACAATTTAATTGGTCTTCTTGTCTTTAGTTTCTTTTCTCTCCAACTTATCCTTCAAACACTTGATATGCTGATTATCTAATCATTCATTCTAAATATGAGACTTTAAATAATTAAGCATTCAGTGCTCCCCACAAAGGCTAAATCCTCAAAATACATAAAATTTCAAAATATGAAATATTAAATGCTGATAAAATCTAGCATTTTTTCAAAAAATAATTTCTACATACATGTAATAAATTAATTAGATGGTCTTTAGATGGGGACACACTAAAAAAATTAAAGATGTTTTTAATTAAGATGCGTTCTCTTTCAGGTAGTTATTAATGATCTATATGGCCTAATATATGACAATGTAGTATACTGGCAAATGTACAGAACTTGGAACTGGGGAGAAGCTGGATTCAAGATGTCTGTCTTGCCATTTTATTTATCAGTAAAATGATGTGGTAACATTATCTACCTAATAGGAACAACCTATTTTGTCAATATTAAAACACTATATAAATACAAGTTAATACAAAATTATAATAGATAATCCCAAAGCAAAGAAATCATTATTTGAGATATTTCATCATAAAACAACCCAATGTACATAATATTTCTGTTATGGTATTTGTTCTTCAGTTTTATTCTGGTCTGGTGCAGTGCTTTTGGTTTCTTCAATGTAGAATTCCAGGGGAAGGGACAATCTTTCAATCAAGTGAGAGCAGAAACTTTTGCACAAAACAGTCTTAGAATTGCCTGGGGGCATTGATAAGGTAAGTGACTTTTCTAGGGTCACAAGAACAAAAAATATCAGAGGTTATATTAGGTGGATATCATTTTTAATTTATATTAATAGAATTTCACCTGAGGTAGACTGGGTGATTTCAGGGAGAAGATGTGCTTCCCACTTCATAAAAGACTGTTGTTATTGAATCTCTTTACTCTTTCAGTATTTGGGGGTCTGGGAGATTGGCTTCGAATGTCTTGGGAGGAAGAAGAACAGGTGCTAGGAAACACATCAATAAGCACAAAGCACAAGGAAAGAAAGGTGGAGGCAGGGAAATGGCTCTTGAACTTCAGAAAAGTATGGAAGACTTCTGAGAGCAGAGTTAAGATGAAGGAGCAGAGAAAGTTCTCAGCTGAGTTTTCTCAATATTCCTGTCCAAATAACATTAAAATAACACTTCTGATTGGATTCTGCAGTGAAAGAGGGAATAAAAGAATAGGACATTTTCCCAGGCCAAGCCAATGTAACAGGAAGTCAGAAATAAAGATGTCATGGGAGTAGAGACTGGTCTGGAACCAACAACAATGAAGCAACAATGGTAGAACTAATTGATGGTAACAGAAGCACTTTTGGTTAAAAGGAAGCAGGAGTGTTGGGGAACAGTATTGTTTCTGGTCACAAGGGATCAGGAACCCTGAAGAATATTATCACTTATGGTCCCAAGAGATCAGGAAACCCTGAAGAACTTTTCCAGGGAAAAGGGGGCCCAAATAATAGTACTAATTGCAATGCCAAGAACTCAGGGGTCCATTTCTAGGTAAAGGTCACAGAGCAAACCAGGACTGCAGTGACTATACCTTTCCCCAGATCATAGCAACTTGGAAACACCAAAAACTTCCAAACCCACAGAATTATGTCCAAAAACAGTAATGTGAAAAACCCTGAGCTTGAGACAATGTCCCTCACCCCACACTAAAGGTACAGAGCACAACTTTAACATTAATTTCAAAATCAAGAAACAGGGTAGCAACAACCACAATAAAAGAACGTGATCATAAAAATCTACTATGGTAATGAGGAAGATCGAGAATCAATTCAGAGGGCAATGAAATCAAAACAGCCACAAGCAAAGTTTCAAAGAAAAAAAAAGTGAAGTGAACACAAGTTCAACAAGAATTCCTGAGAGTTAAAAAATTATTTTTAAAATCAAACTGGAAAAAAATAGGTAAAGAAATGAGAATAAAGGAAGAAAATTATAAAAAAAAAAATCAATGAATAGCTTCATTAAAGAGGTACATATACAAAAATAATGAAGAAAATAACACCTTAAAAATTGGCCAATGGGAAAAAAGGTAGAAAACCTCACTGTTGAAAACAATTCCTTAAAAAGCAGAATTAGTCAAATATAGTAAAAAGATCCAAAACTCACTTAAGAAAATAATTCCTTAAAAATTAGAAGTAAGCAAGTGGAAGCTAATGACTCCCCAAGACATCTAGAAACAAAGTCCAAAGAATGAAAAAAATATATAGAAGAAAATGTGGAATATCCATTCAAAAAAACAACTGACCTGCAAAGGGTATGAATTGTCAATGCTCAGATGAAGAAATTGAAATTATTTCTAGCCATATGAAAAGATGCTCCAAGTCATTAATCAGAGAAATGCAAATTAAGACAACTCTGAGATACCACTACACACCTGCAGATTGGCTAGAATGACAAGGAAAGATAATGCGCAATGTTGGAGGGGATCTGGAAAAACAGGGACACTGACACATTGTTGGTGGAACTGTGAATATATCCAACCATTCTGGAGAGCAATTTGGAACTATGCTCAAAAAGTTATCCAACTGTGCATACCTTTTGATCCAGCAGTGTTACTACTGGGCTTATATCCCAAAGAGATCTTAAAGAAGGGAAAAGGACCTGTATGTGCAAGAATGTTTGTGGCAGCCCTCTTTGTAGTGGCCAGAAAGTGGAAACTGAGTGGATCCCCATCAATTAGAGAATGGCTGAAAAATTGTGGTATATGAATGTTATGGAATATTATTGTTCTGTAAGAAATGACCAACAGGATGATTATATAGAAAGGCCTGGAGAGACTTACATGAACTGGTGCTGAGTGAAATGAGCAGGACCAGGAGATCGTTGTATACTTCAACAACAATACTATATGATGATCAATTCTGATGGATATGGCCATTTTCAACAATGAGATGAACCAAATCAGTTCCAATAGAGCAGTAATGAACTGAACCAGCTACACCCAGCAAAAGAACTCTAGGAGATGATTATGAACCATTACATAGAATTCCCAATCCCTCTAATTTTGTCCACCTGCATTTCTGATTTCCTTCACAGGCTAATTGTACACTATTTCAAAGTTCAATTCTTTTTGTAGAGCAAAACAACTGTTTGGACATGTATACATATTTAACTTATACTTTAACATATTTAACATATATTGGTCAACCTGCCATCTAGGGCAGGGGGAAGGAGGGGAAAAATTGGAACAAAAGGCTTGGCAAATGTCAATGCTGTAAAATTATCAATGCATATATCTGGTAAATAAAAACTCTAATTAATAAAAATTAAAAAAAAAAAAAAAAAAAAAAGGCAACTGACCTGGAAAATAGATCAAGGAGATACAATTTAAGAATTATCAGGACTACCTGAAAACCATGGCCAAAGAAAGTGCCTACAAATCATATTTCAAGAAATTGTCTAGGAAAGCTGTCCCACTATCCTAGAACCAGAGAATAAAATAGAAACCGAAAAGATACAGTATTCATTCATCTCATGTGATATTAAAAACTCCTAGAACGATTGTAGCCAAATTCCCAGGTCAAAAAGAAAACACTTCAAAAGTCATATATATATGACTATATATCATTCAAATAATGTGGAATCATAGTCAGAATTACAATATTTAACAGCTACCATGTTAAAGTGAATATGATATTCTAGAAGGCAAAGGAGCTGGGATTATAATTAAACTGAATACAATCCTTCACAGGGATTTAATATTTAATAAAATAAGGGACTTTTAAGCATTCCTAAGGAAAAGACTGAATAGAAAAATCAGATTTTCAGATATAAGACTAAAGAGAAACATACAAAAGTAACTGAAAAATCTTAAGGGACTCAATGGGTTAAACTGTTTATCTCTATATGGAAGAATGATACATATAATTTCTAAAAGCTTTTTACCATTATTTGGGCTATTAAAAGGATTCTAAATAAAAAGAGAGCACTACAATGAGTTGATTATGTTGGGATAATATTTTTTAAAATGAATAGGTGAGAAAGAAGGATGTCCTGGAAGAAAGATGGAAGGAAATGAAGAATGGGGCAAACTACCTCACATAAAAGAGGTGCTCAAGGGAGAGCTTTTGCAATGGAGAGGGAAAAGGTGGGGTGGAGTAGGAGTGGCAATTCTTGAATTTCACTAAAATCTAAATTGGTTTGGAATAGAAATGCATCTTACTCAACAAGGCAGAAGGAGGGAATGAATAATAAGGAAAACAGATAAAAGAAGACAGTATTCAGAAGCAAAACAGACTTCAGAGGAGGGACAAGATAAAAAGAGAGAGAAAAGGATAAATAAAAGAAAATAGGATAGAGGGAAATGCAGTTAGCAATCACATTTGTGGATAAGATGAACTGATCCATAAAACAGAAGCAAGGAGCTTATATTTCATCAGTTTTACTGTGATAAAACCAGTTATCTCATAAGGAGAATCATGACAAAGAATTAGAGATTGCCATCACTAACCTTAACTAATCCTTACAATTATTCTTAACATTATTCTAGACCATTCACTAATATAGAATGTTGGCTATAAGCCATTATAAATTTTACTTTAATGCCAGTTTTGTCTTAAATATTTTACTAATTTTTACTTAATTAAATTCTGTAGTTTTAAAAAAATTCTTTATAAAATCTTCATGAAGTTTTATAGAATCCTAAAAAATATGTTAGAGATTATATCTAGCCTAATTCTATGCAAGATTGTTGCTAAAAACTTTTAAGATAATTCACATTATAAAACATATTTACTTATAATACACTAGACATCCCATTTTCAAAGGAATACATAAAAATAATTCAAGAAAAAAAAAACCATCAGATATACTGGTTATCAAAGCAAATAAAACTTTTTCTTAATTTAGCTGATTTAGGAATACATAAGACTAATGCAAAAATGAAATC
The DNA here is from genome assembly GCF_048593235.1 of Sminthopsis crassicaudata. Lineage (NCBI taxonomy): Eukaryota > Metazoa > Chordata > Mammalia > Dasyuromorphia > Dasyuridae > Sminthopsis > Sminthopsis crassicaudata. The sequence continues at coordinate 591,563,370 of NC_133617.1, forward strand.
TGTTAATAAGGCAAGTAGGCTATTTGGGTATTTGTATCATAAATGAACAGACTACCAGATAAGCAGAGTTAGTAGAAGATGAAGAATTAAAGGGCAAAATAATTATTTTGAAATTATTATCCCCTGACTCCGTCTTATTTTAAAAATATTTTCAAATATACATGTAATGTGGTATTTTAAAACTTGATTGAAGACCAAAGTGGTTCTAGGTGGTGGTATTTGGTTTTCTTTTGCATTATTTAATATTGCCCTTTTTAGTTATCACAGAAGAAAAAAAATGACTTAGTTCTTTCTTACATTAGCATATTTCAAATGGTTTCCACTTAACATCTCTAAACTTGGCAGGTATATTAAGCCTAAATCTATTAATTTTGGGAGTTTCTCAGGCTTGAAAACTTAAATGAGAAGTTAATTGAAAATTCTGTATCACTTAGTGCATACAGCACATAATGTTCTTAACTAATTTTAAAATGTAGTTGTGAAGATTTCCAGAGCCACTCAATGATCACACATTGAATTTCAATGATCTCACACATTCTGAAGCAAACACATTAAGTCAAGAGGGAAAAATATATTTCAAGTCCTGCACATCTGAATATCACATTGCATTCATTTTTTTCTTTGAGTATGAGTTTTGTCTTTAGTTCTCCCCCTCACACCCATCTCCCCACAGGGCTTTTTTTTTTTAATTAAGGAAACATATCACATAAAATTATGCTTCTATAATGTCACACTTGAGACTTTAAACAAATAAATTTTAGTTATAAATCCCACTGAAACCATAACTAGGGATAAGCAAACTTGCCTGCCATTTGAATTTGAACAAACCATTTTTCCACCATACTGAGGATTCAAATCAAATGAAATTTGAAAAAAAATTATACTCAATTTTATCTTATCCTTCACAACTAAACATCCAAGAGACATCAATAGGTTTTTGTTTTGTGGCCCTTTTACCACCAAGAAATTGGTTTGGAAGAGTAGACTGATATAAAATCATTTTTAACTTCTTTCTTAAGAGACAATTGGGTGTGTTTGTGTATGGGGAAAATGGAAGTGGGGAAGGAAAGCTGTTTTGCAATTTTTCCAACCATAAACAGCAAAGCTCCAAACTGAGAACAAGCTGTTTTCCTCTACTTCTAGCCAGAACTTGACAAATTACAAAAATGCTGTTTTAAGGATGAGATGACACATCATATACAAAAGTACAAATGTTTGGAGTTTGCACAAGAACATGGAACTATAGCAGGAACCAAAATTTAGTATAGCTTGACTTTTGCACATCCATTCTCTGAATCACAGAGTTGCAACAATAGTATTTCTCTATTGATATTCAGGTACTCTAAACTCCAGCCTCCTATGTCTACTTCCTCTTTGTCACTTTCTTATTCCCTTACCATTTGGCAGACAAACTGAACCAAAAAACCTGCTCTAACTGTAGACCAACCCATCAAGCAAATATGGACTAGATGAGAGCCAGGAAAAGCACTCTAGAAACCACTTGCACCTAATAAAAACATATTTTTAATTTAGCTAATATGAAACCCAAACTAATTCTGTCCAAGTGGAAAAGATGCTTTATTTATATTTATTTATGTGGGTTCTTAATTTAGACTGGCTTCATATTCATGAATGAAATTGCTATTTTATAGACTAATATATATATCTGGAGTACAGGTATCCTAAAGGCTTCTCACACAACTGTGGTCAAGAATAATCAGTAACACTAGTTCACAAAATTCACACAATTAGAATTTCCTTTGAATAAATAATATGTAGACTATGGTTCAAATCTTGCCTGGGTAGTATATTGAGCACTGCTGGACTTAGAGGCAAAAGGGCTCAATTGCAAATCCTGCCTTTGATACTCACTAGTTACATGATGTTGAGTAAACTGTTTAACTGCCTCAGTTTTCTCATGTTTCAAATGAAAGGCATTGGACTATATGGCCTCTATAGTCACATCCAGTTTTATATTTATGATGTGGCACATGTTATTCATAAATGAATATTGTGAATAACTATAAATTTTTAGGAAGAAAATTTCTAATTAGGAATTTTCCTATTAGGAGGCAGCATGTTACAGGGACTCAAGAGGAACAGGGTGATATATTTTATTCTATCATTTTGTACCTGTAAGTTCTTAGGGAACTCTTAACCTCATTCATTTGTAAAATGAGGACTGGAGTGTTGCTGTTCAATAACCCAAATTGGGGTTTCTTGCTAAAGAAAATTTTCCTTTTGCCATTTCCTTCTTCAGCTCATTTTACAGATGAGGAAACCAGGGCAAATGGAGTTAAGTGGCCTGCCCAAAGTCACACAGTAAATATCTGAGGCCAGAATTGAACTCAGGTCTTGTTAATTCCAGACGTAGTGGAGTACCTAGCTGCTACAAGGAGGAGACTAGAGTACATCACCCCAAAGATCCCTGAATATCTGATATGATCAATGTAAATACTGAAAAGCTGTTACAGTGTACAAAAACAGCAAAGTCAGAAGCTTAGACTCTACTCCCAGAATTGCACCTGATATTATATCATATAATCACTGTTTTTGATTGAGTAACAGAGGGTCCCAACTGAACAATAATCATCTTAACCTGGGGAGAGAAGTTGCTGCAGCTATAATCACTGGCCAACTGTTGGCAAGAAGTGGAGAAGGAAGTACACCAAATTGGAGCACTGTTATCAACTCTTAGACCTCTGCTTACTAAGATGGCAAAGTAACAATGTTTAACTTCTTATGTCTCCTATATTACAGTCATTTGCAAAGGGTGACATTTAAAGTGATACTACCTCATTTCATCCCCTATAAATAACGAGACAGACTGAGTGATAACAGAAGATCTGAGGGATTTTGGAGATGTCTAATTAGCTAAGTTACTTTCCAGAGAAAATTATAGAATTTTAATACCTGACAGAGGAATCAAAACATGGCGGTGGCACCTTCATCTCTCAGCCTTCAGAGAATTAAAAAAAAAAATTGCATAGCTTTTGAGATTTGCAAACAAGTAACCATCAGAGGCAGGACTCAGAGGTTCATCCTGAATCTAGGTCTAGTGCTTTCCCCCCTATTTCATATAGGATAAAAGGAGGAGGTCACAGAGAAAGAGGTGATTAACCATATAACTTTTGAATCATGTAGTTAGAAGACTAGAAAGCAAAGACATGGCATTCCAGAACTTTCTCTATTTTAGAAGCAATGTTTCATCTACTTTTAGAGTAGTACTAACTAAGCAAGCCTTACAGAGAAGCCTCATTTATGAATTGACATCTTAGCATTTGGATTTGAGAAAGAGATCATAAGCAATGTAACAATTTATATAATTTAAAATATTTAAAATTTAAATTAAATTTAAAATAAAGATATTTAAAATGCCTACTTTGTGCAAGGCACTTTGCTAAGCTTTACAAAGGAAAAAATACAGCTCAAAAAAATAAATGTTATAGCTGCCCTTGTTGTCAAATACTGCAAGTCTTTCATATATTAGAAATTTTTCTCCCTCTAGTCATCTTTTCTTCTTCATGTTCAACATTTTTAATCATTTCCTAGTTCTCACTATCTTCCTCTAGACATTCTCTATCAGTGCTGTGCTCCTTAAGTGCAGCATCCAAAACTAAACAACATATGACTGACAGGATCTGACCAGCACAAGATACAGAGACATCAGTTTTTTCCTGAATTGCAATGATCATGCTGAAGCAGCCTAAGCTTTCATTAGCTTTTTGTCTGTCATTTCGCCTTTGACTGAGAGTAGAATCCAATACACTAAAACTTCTGGATCTTTTTTTCATATCAACTGCTATCTAGTCCTGTCTCTCTAACCTGTGTTTTCTACAATTGATTTTTTTTTTTAAAATCCAAGGCTACAGATCTGCATTTATGTATATTAAATGTAATCTTCCTAGATGTGACCCATCATCAGAGCCTTGTGAAACCTTTCTGGATGACTAATTCTATCATGCAATATATTAGATATTTTTCCCAATTTTGTGGGATGGAGTTAGGAAATGTGGTTCAGGATTAAAAAATGAAAGAAGCCAAAGGCTTGCAAGTAAATCAAAAGCCTGATTTAGTTCAATTCAACAAATGTTTATTAAACATTTATGTTTAAGGCCTCTCTATCAGAAGACAGAAATAAAATATTATCCCTTTCAAGGAACTTACAATCTACTGAAGAATTAATAAATGTATTCACATGTAAGAAAATATAAAGCAATTTGAGGATGAAAAAAAAACCTATCAAAGGGAGTAGAATCAAGGAAAGGCTTTTCTCAGGAAGTGGCACCTGTGTTATTTTTTGAAAAGGTAACCAAGGGTAACAATGACAGAGCTGTTGTTAGGAGAGCAGTTCAGAACTACCTAAAGCCTGCTAGAAATTTCTACTTGGATTGGAAGGACCAATTCACAGCTTCATCAATGGTGTGCTGATGTACCTTATTTTTTTTCTGGGGGCTTTTTGACCAGCAATCCAAACATTTCCACTTGTCCCTAATAAGCAATACAACTGCATTCCTGAGATACACCATCTTTGGTGCTGGAACTGGAAAACTTTTTTAGGCCCATAAAATTGCTTTCCAGGAATGATTTTCGCCAGATGATTTACTGAATATAGGTGATATGCAATTTGCCTTATTGAATAATATAAGCTGGCTAGGAAATGAAAGTCCTGGATTCCAAATGTCTATTTTCTCAACTAATTGGCCGATGTTATCTTCTGTTTTATCTTGAAAAGACTACTTCAGGGAGTATGGTTCCCAAGATTTATACTTAAAAGAAATAATCCAAAGGAGCTTTATAAAGTGATACATCAATTTTACCTTACATAGAAACTTTTAACCAGTCTAAATACATTAATCAAAACTTCCAAGATTCTTATTGTCTAGGACAACACACACATACATTGCATATTGTTTTATTCCATATATTGCAAAGTATATATATAAATATAGTGTGTACATATATACATGTTTGTATATATACATATGTATCATAATTACTCTGTGCATAGCATTACATGTATGTGACATGTATATACATGCATACACATATCATGCCTCTGACACAATGTTTACTGTTAAGAAGAATGATGTTATATAAATAGTGGTTAATTGAATGAAACGAGATAACACTAACTAGTCCATTTATATAATAAAACAATGTAAGAATCTCTAAAGCCATAAAATAATTTTATTTATAAATATACATAATACTTTATTAAATTTACTTACATGAGAAGGATTGGCCTACAGATTCAGGGGAAAGCAGGAAGGGAACATGCATTTATTAAGTACCTACTATATGACAGGTATTGTATTAAGTACTTTAAGTGACTTTTCCAGGGTCACAGCTAGATAATAATAAGTGTTCAAAGCCTGATATAAACTTAGGTCTTACTGACTCCAGGACCAGATCATTGCTCTTCCAATCATCACTGGTGCACTCTCAGACAAGTCACTTACCCATACAATTTTCTTCTCTGTAAAATTAAGGGACTGGGTTAGACTATCTCTAATGTTCCTTCCTGCTCTAGATATGTGATTTAGTGAGATCTTCTAAGTTATTAGTGTATTTGCCTTCCATACTTAAATTCCTAGGACACTAAAGCCCATATGCACAGTTAACATTTTACTTTATAGGAACAAGGGATCACACTGACAAAATCACATATCTTAAGGAAGTAAGATATATAGTATTAAAGAAAATGCTTAATGAAAATATAAACTAAATGTGACATGTATATTAAATCAATAGCAAAACTTGGATCTTGGAATCTGACACAAACACATTCCCAATACCCTTGTTCCTCTAGCTTTAGTACATACATTAAATTAAACAAAAGGATAATATGAAAAATAGAAATGGGTACCTAACATTTGTCTTTGTTTTACCTTACTAAGTACCTACTATGTCCCTAAAGCTCTGTTAGAGTAACTGAAAGCTTTTTTTGTCTTCTAATAGCTATAAAGATTAACAATAATCATGGCAATGACAGTAGGAGCTGACATTTATGTAGCTCTTGAATGTCTGCAAAGTACTTTACATAACATCATCTTATTCAAAGATGATGATATTTGGTTCTCAAAACAAGTCATGACACAGATAGTATGACTTGAGTATATAGATACTCAGGCTCAGAAAGATTAAGAGATTTATCTATGATCTTATATCTATGGTATTACAGCCTATAAATCATATGTGTTGAAATCCATGGAATTATATACTCAGCTTTAATAATTCTTTGACTAAAATTTTACTCAGATCTTTAACATTCTTCTGTAGATTCTTGAGATTTAATTTACTAACAGCTGCTTTTTAACTGTTCTCAGTTTGGATACTTGTTTTGATTGCTTTTTTTACATTTCTATCCCAGGAAAAAAATTTATTTCTTAATTCAGTTCTGTGCACCTTTGGTTCATACTACATTTTTCTGCCAGCTATCACATTTTGATTAGAATTATCTGTTTTATCTTAATTCTATTTATCTTAATTCTACTACAAGATTCGAAAATCCATAAAGGGACCTGATTTAGTTCATCTCTATTTACTGCCACAGCGTCTAGCAATTAATAATGGCAAATAGGTAAGTATTTTACCCAATGTTTGATTATTAATTCTATCATCTTGCATTTGATCTGTTTTGCTTTGGTCCCTGAGTCAATGCAATGCAACTGCTTTGTGGAGGGAAATAAAGATTTCCACAAAAGAGAAAGTACCTTTGACAAGCCTGGCATTAAAATGTGTTTCAACATTTGGCATTAACTTTTTTTTTTTTTTTTGTCACTGACTTTTAATGATAGAATCCTGATCTATTCCCATATATACAATGATGATTTTATCTGTTCAGACATAAGATTGTGAATAAGATATGAATATTTACTAAACAATGAATGGACAGAGCAGCAAAATGTAAATTAGTAAAAAATGAGGAGTGATTGTACGTGTCTCTCAAATTATACTTCTGATTGCCTAACTCATTCAAATTTTAAATTAGTTGAATGCTTACCTAGAATTTCATTTCTGGAAAAAGTGGCTAGGAAATAAATTCTGAGTTAGCATTTTTCTCTTTACCATTAAAATGTTATGTATAATTTTCATCTTTATCAATACATCAAGTTGTTTAATTTTCTAATATATGAATCAGACATTGATTAACTATCTGTTCTATAATAGTGTGATATAATTGCAAATCTGGTTTACAAGAGTAATTAACTTATAGTGTTGATTTCATTTACTTATTCAATAGCAAATATTTACTCAACATTTAATCTTGGGCAGAATATTGTGGTGGTCACTGCTGGAGAGATTTAGATGAGATTCAGTATCTCACCTAATGGAGCTTATAGTTTATTAAGGAGATGAGATGTCTATAAGGTTAACTTTATTAGACCACATCACAACCTATTCAAATTACTATTATAATTGTATAGGAGATTTTAAGTATTGTAATCCTTAACTAATGTATGGAAGTAAAAGCATTTTGGGACTCTTTTCTAAAATGGACAAATCTTGATTTCCTGCTCTAGAAAGTAAGTTTAGGGGCATTGAGAACAAAACTGTTTAACACAGGAATGTGTTATCAAAAAATATTGAATAAATTAATTTATGAAACATTTATTATGAAATAAACATTGTAAAAGACAATGTAAAACATAATTTGATTAGCTCACTTAGCTGATTAAATACAGTTCTGCCTAGAATAAGGGGTGTGGATGAGACAAGCTTGAGTTTCATTTTATTACATGGATTCTATTATAAGAATTATCAAAATCAGAAAAAGAATATACAAATTTACTAATTATTTTTATCCTTTCACTCTTATTCTTAGTTTAAAGTAGGAGTCACAGGTTCAATCAAAGCTTATGGTTAGACATTTTATTTACCTAGTATCTAATGATCCAGTCACAAAAATGAAGACTTAACCATACCTCTGACTGCCTTAAAGAAAGTAGACAAATAAAAAAGGAGAAAACAGGAACAAAGCAGTGTAGAGTAAAGATATGTGGGTTCCTACAGCAGCAAATGACCACCAGAAGCTTGGCTCTGATATCTTGATAGATACTCTTAAGAGGTAGTTTGATAGAAACCTCTTTTGGTCCTTTAAATATCTTGAGCATACCAATACAGAATTAACACTGTCAATCTACTGGCTTTCATTCTTATTTCATGATTGGACCATCTCATTTTTTTCTGTCACACATCTCCTCAGTGGTGTTTTTTTTTTTATGCCACGTCTTATGGACAAATGATCATGGCAATAAGTTTCATCTTGTCCTCTTTGTTATCTATAAATTTTGACTTTTCTGAGATCTTGGTGGCATTTAATGATTTGTACCCATACAGCACCACTAGTTAAATACTAGTGTTTAAAAAAATGGCATGAGAGATTAAACGGCCTAGTCTGTTATTTATAACTCTGGTTTAAAAATAAAAATGTCCTAGAGAAATCTAAGATCCTTTATCTGTTCTGGTTGAGAAATGCATATTGGTATAAGTAAATTTAGTGCTAAAATAATTATCATTAATACAGTAATATTTTATCAAGTAAAATTATATAACAATTTTTTGGATAATCTAGATATGAATTATCAAAATTATTTTCGGATTAAGAATTTTCAGGATTTTTATGATGGGAAATATGTCTTTATCTTGGAATAGTGCTTTTTTGCCTAAAAACTGGTCTTTTTGTCAAATGGTGATAATAAGTGATAGCTGAAAATTGATACTTAATCAAAATTATATGGAGACCAAAATGATCTATTTTTCCAAATTCATTTTCTAACACATTGTTCATAAGAGTATTGTTTAAAAGAACAAAAAGTGAGGACTGCTTATATAGCATAAGTACTAGTAATTATCTACTTTCGTGTTTTCTTATACATCCACAGTTGTTGGATAAATTCAAGTGATGAAACTATTGTTTCAATACCTTTTAACTTATCATTTACTTATTTCTCAAAAAAAGTAGAATGAGAATTGTGTGAATGTATAACTTAAACAGTGTAACATGGCAGCTTTCCTGATTACTGAAAAGGAATCACTTTCTTTGCAATTTTCCTAAACTCTATAAAATCTGTTATACTGTCTTCCAATCAAGATTCTTTCACTTTCAGAAAAATTTAAAACATGCTATTCTAGCTTCAACAAATAATTGCTATTTTAATACTTCTTTTGATTTTAATGCACTTTAAATTTCACTTATTTGATCAAAGAATACAAAGGAGATCATTTGAAAATCTATATCAATGTTTTTGTAAATCAAATTCTTTATCAAAACTCATCTGAAAATATGGCAATTGGCCTTAATTTTTCCCCCCAAAATCTTCCTTTGCTTTTTAACAGGATTCCTGATATACTTAACATTAAAATTCAAAATGTTAAAATGGAGTAATGCTCTGGTCCCTGACTGAATCGATTATTTAAAAGTCAAGAAGATGGTAAAAAATATTAATAATATTAACTTTGCTTTCTGAGGGTAAACTTGGCAATTCTCTAACAAAAGAACAACTTTATTACTTATTATTCATTTATGTCAGCTTAAGGATCTGAAATGAGCTTTCTATATAAATGGAAAAAATATGACAGTAAATACTCTGAGAAACTTCTTCATTGATTTGATATTTCACCACAATGCTCAAAAATTGGTTAGAGGTACTGGTGTTAGGCTGTGCTAAATGCAGAGAATACAGAAACAGAGAATGAACAAAACCCTGCTCCTAAGGAGGTTACATTCTTGTGAGAGAGAGAGAGGGGTGTTTTTATGCAGACATGCACACACACACACACACACACACACATACATAAACTATAAAGAAGATACATACACACACACATACTCTCAGGTGGTAGAAGCAGGGGGAAATCAGTAAGTTTCTTAAAGAAGAGGATTTTCTGGGGCAGAGATCAGGAATGAGTGCATTCCAGGTATTAGAAATGACCAATACAAAGGCATGGAGATGGAAAATATAGTGTTGTTTGTAAGGAACAAGAAGAAGGTCTGTTTGAATGAACCACTGAATGTAGGAAGGGGAAAAACATCTGACAAGACTCAAAAAATAAGTTGGAGTCAAGATGTAAAAGGCTTTGAAAGTTGAACAGAGAAGTTTGTAATTGATCTTCAAGGCTATGTAAGAAGACCCATCAGTTGAATGAGTGGGAGGAGTTACATTGTTGGAATTATATTTAAGGAAAATTACTTTGGCAACAGTATGTATGATAGAGTAGAAAGGATACAGATCAGAGGCAAAAGGACCTGTTGAGGATTGTTGCAATCTAGGTGAGAGGTGATAAGCACCTGAAACAAGGTAGTAGCAAGCACAGGCAAGGGTTTGGACAGAAAAAGTGTTGTGGAAGCAGAAATGACAAGATTTGGCAAATGATTTGAATATGTGAGGTGAGAGAAAGTGAGGACTTAGGAGTAATATCAATATTTAAAAACATGGGAGGTTATAAGGATAATGGAAATTTAAGAAGGAAAAAGGGAAAAGAGGGGAGAGACTATCAGGAGAAAGATAATGACTTCAGTTTTGGACACAGTAGATTCTAAACATCTCTGACCATCCAGTTTGAAATGTCCAACAGGTAATAGGAAATAAGAAGCTGAATTTTAGATAAGAAGAGAGGGGTGAATATAACAATTTGAGTCATTTGAATAAAGATGGTACTAAACCCATACCATACAATAAAGTTACCAAGAGAAGAGGATCTAGAATACAACCTAGTGTAATACCCAGAGTTTGGGATCATGATATGAATAATGAGCCAGCAAAGGAGAAGAGAAGGAATTGTGAGATATGTAAGAGGGGCAGCTAGGTGGCGCAGTGGATAGAGCACCAAGCCCTGAATTCAGGAGGACCTGAGTTCAAATTTGATCTCAGACACTTAACACTTCCTAGCAGTGTGACCCTGGGCAAGTCACTTAACCCCAGCCTCAGGGGAAAAAAAAAAAGAGAGAGAGAGAGAGAGAAAGAGAAACAGGAGACTAGAAGGAGAAAATATATGTGTCAAATATGGTGAATAGGCCCGAAAGATGAGGACTGATAACAAAAAACTAGATTTAGCAACCAGGAGATAATTGATAATCTTTGAGAGAATATTTTTGGGGAAGTGAAAAGGTAGGAATACAAATTACAGAAGACTGAGAAATGAGTAGAGTAAGGAAAAGAAGTGTGTAGACAGTTTTTTTGGTTTTTTGGGGGGGGCAAGGGGAAAAGGTCTAGCAAAGACTGTGTGTGTATGTGTGTGTGTATATCTTGTTTCATTTGGTTTTGGTTTCAGGTAAATAAGACCTGGTAATGTTTGAAAGCAAGAGGAAAAGAAACATCAATAGAAAGAAACTGAAGACTGGAAGGGACAAACAATTTATGAAAGCAATCTACTGGAGAACTTGGGAAGGGATAGGACCAAAAGTAGATATATAGTTACCTTGGCAAAGAGAAAGAACAATTCATTGTCAAAGACTGAAGCAAAGGAGATGATTGTGGAGAGTGATGTTAGGAAATTTTGAGATGAAGAGAATGAGAGAATAGAAAACTCATGCTGAATGACTCAATTTGCTTAGGAAATCAAGATATGGTATCTCGATTTGAAAGAGATGGAGAAAGTCTTGAGAAAGGAAGGGAAGGCTTGAGAAAGAACAGCTTCTGTGGAAATGAGATAAGGATTTAATAGGAATACAAGGACTGCCATGACAACATGAATCAACATGATTGTGCAATTTCCTACAGGTCTGGAGAGGGCGAAGGATGGGGGCAATACAGGCAGGGATGAGATGAATTTATTGTCACTGGAAACAGGCTACCTACCTACTGATATAAAGATTTATGAATATGTAAGAAGGTTGGCTATCTTGATACATCCTTCAAGTAAATTCTAACCTGAGATTACATAGAGAATAAAAGAAATAAGAAAAGTAATTTCTTATGAAGGAATCTTATTTTTACAAAAAGGTTCCATATTTCAAGTGTTGCTTTCTATGGTCGATATAAAACCAAAAGTTTAAGTACTGGGAAATCTTACTGATCAAAAAGTCAATGACTGAAAGAAGTTTTGGCTGACAATTAAAAATTGAGCTAATTCGATTGTAATCATTAATGAGTTGAAATATAATCCACATGTTCATTATACTGTGTCTACAATTTACCTACTAGGAATCATCTTCAATCTTTCATAAGTTTTTACTTAACATTACTTCTCAAGAAAAGTACTAATAATAGCTCTTCTTTCCACAGACATATTTTAGAATGACTTTAAAGATAAAAAATTTTTATAAAGCCTGTATAAGCTTGCATTGCAGTGAAATTTTTTTAAGGTAGCTTTCTTGCAATCAATCTTCTTCAAGTTAGAAATCAGCCCCAACAAATATCACATTAAGTTGAAAACAGGCTTTTCTAAACACACAAAATATTTACTTTAAACAGGAGGTCAAAACATTTTAGGAATATTTGTCATTTATCTTTTGTCTAATATTGAAGATATTTTTTATAGGCATTTTACACCTAGAAGTGCAAGGGAATTTGGTAATTATCTTGTCTAACATCCTTCCTTTTACAGATGTGGAAACCAAGGCCCAGAGAGGTTAAGTAATTTGCTCAAAGTGGAAAAGTTATTAAATATCACACTGATAACTTCAGTTCTGGTTTTCATTCAAATAGGAGACACAGGATACATGCAGAGAATATAAAAAAGTACATACTATGTATCTCTCATGAGATTTTAAGTTATTTACCTAAATGCTTAAATACTAAGGGGACTTACCTAGTATCTATAGACAAAATAGCAGAGCCACGTTTGGAATTCAGGTCCTCTAATTACAAAGTAAACATATTTTCTATTTTACCATTCTACCTTCTGTGGCATGCTGTATTGTTCAGTTCTATTTTTGAAAAAAATGAACAATACTCAATTTAGTTCATTCATTTTTTCTTCATTATTTTAATCATGCACCAACATTTTTAGAAACCTAAAATTTGAATTAAGCATCTGAAAATGTAATTTTAAAAATTCCCCAAAGACTTAAAAGCACCTGCTTTTATACGTGGCATAACATGTGATAATTTAGACAGCATGATATCATTATTTAAATTAGTGCTTTTGTTTCCAGGAATGTACTAGTTTCTATAATTAATATACAAAAGAGACTTCCTTGGGGCAGATAATATATGATATTGGCTCTGACCACAGCACTTACTACACATCACCTTCTCACAAATGTGTGGCAACATTTATTCTGGAGTACTGGAGAACTACTGCAGATGAATGTTTGGTCTATTGTTGATTGCCTAAGTGCTATTTGGGTAAATATTTGACACAAAAATATGGCAGAATACGAAAAGAACAGGAAATGTCTATTTATACCATTATGCCCTGGCAGATAGGCTGTCACTGGGCAGAGCCCTTAGAATAGTGACCTCATAAAATTCTATTCTTCCTTCAAAATGAAACTCGAACACTGCCTTCCATTGGAAGTCTTTTTTTTTTTTTTTAATCTTCCTCAATTTTACCACCATTCTCCCTCCCAAATGACATTATTTATTTTATTCTTTATATACTTCTATACATTCTTGTTGTCTTAAAGCAGAAGCTTACATAGAAGGATTGTTTTATTTGTTGTATTTAGAGCAATGCCTGCCACATAGAACTTCATAAATACTGGATGATAGATTGTTATCAAAACCAAAAAAGATCACAAAATAACATATTCCAATGCACTCAATTTATAGGTAAGGAGATGAAAATGAAGAGAGTCATATATAGCACATACAGTAGGGGAACTCAGGAATAGAAGTCAACTCTCCAGAGGCCACCTTGAAGAGAAAAATAAGAATTCCGAACATACATGAAAAATTATTTACTTGTTTCTGAGACACTCCCTTTTGGGAAAGATTTCACATTATCCTCCTCCCCCACCCTAGAAAAAGAAAAAAGTCCCCTCAAGCAAATTTAGTAACATACATTTTAGCCCTGAGAAGCAGAAAATAAAGCCCTTTCAGGTAAGTAATTACCAATGGCCTCTTTCAATTTGGATTTATCTGCAATAGAAAACAAATGAAAATCATAAACAATAGCTTCAAATTGATAATTATGCTTTTTAAAACTTATGACATGAACAACGTTCAGGACAACATTTTGATACAAATGCAATAAAATTCTGAAAGCTTTCAAGAAGAACTTGGCCTTCTGCTAAAATCTACTCTGCTCCTTTGAGCGATCTGCTCATGGGCTTGCTGCCAGACACTTTGTTTAGTCCTCTCTTATGTATTATTTTCTTAATTATGCATTAAATTTATAGATATATTTGTTTTACCTTTCCTACTACATTATGAACTTATTGTGGGCAGAGACTAGGACTTTGTATTTCTGCATCTCTCCCAAGCCTCATGGATAACACATAATAAATGCTTTGTTGAACTAAATTGAAGAAAAGGGGTCACAAATATTTATCCTTAGTCACCATCCCCTCCGAGTGTAACTGGGTTGTCACATATAAAAGAGAACAGATTGATGTTCCAAAGTGCCAGAAGGCAAAACAAAGGCAAAGGGACTGATGTTACTGAGTGGTAGATTTGAGCTAGACATGAGGGGAAAAGTTCCCAACAATGAGAGCCATCCAAACAGGGAAAAGTCTACTTCAGAACTATTAAGTTCTTCATGTCAGATGTTGGAACACAGACTGAATGGACTTTTATTGTTTGCATGTATTACATAGATAGATTTCTGGCTTTAGCAGAGGTTGGACTAGGTCTCTTCCAACCAACTTGGACATTTCATCACAAAACAGTAACTGATGTCTATTAATCTGTCAGGTTTTGTGCAAAGCTACATCTTTTCATCTCTAATTCTTGACCTGAAATTCATATTTTATGAAATATGAATGTCTCACCTATTTGTTTCAGCTCTGGAAAGAAAAATAAAAAGAATCAAGTTGTGACTATTCTATGCTTTCCTATCTCAAAATTAGCTTCTGGCTTCTCTCCTTGACTCAGGCTTTTCCTAAAAGATGAATAAACTGATCCCTCTGAGAAGTACTAATTGTTCATCTATGGATCATGGTTTTCCAGGCAAACAAAAATAAAATTAAATGAAACAATATAAATCTAAGAGTTTCGTTGTTTAAAAAAAATTGTTTAATTTTTTTTTTTTTTTTTTTTAAAAAGGCAGTCTGAATTGGTAAGTTCAGAATTATTTAGTTTTCTCTCTCCTCATTTTCCCTCCCTGAAATGCTCACAAGTTGATATGAGATCACTGGCACACTAAGCCAAGTTTACATTTAGTGTGATCATGTTTAAACTTTCCCTATCTTAAATAAATGGTTAGTAATTGCAATTTAATTAACAATTATTAGGCTGTTTGAAAAGCAGCTGAGTATTAATTCTATATGTGACAAAAAGGAAATTATTTATGCTTAGAGAGTCAATAAGATAACAAAACTCCTTGGGCATGAGACAAAGCCATCAGAATAAAACTATTTTACCAAAAATCATTAATTGAGAAGACAAGAGTTAAGTATACTTTTATTAAAAAGACTTCTACTAAAACTTTTCTCTGATGTCTTCATGATACAGGGATAACCTTGAATCTTCAAAGGCTATAACCCCAGCTTATGCTCTGGTTGGTCATACCAAAATGCAAAGTCTTCAGGATGATCCTGGCAAGAGACAATGCCTGTAATCTGAATAAGAGCCAACCTAAATTTGGAAATTCTATCATACTAAAATGGGAAAGGGTTGTCATCTTCACTGATGGAATTATGTATCTTTTGAAGAACTGAACTATGTTTATTAGCAATGTGTGGAAACAAAAGCTACCAGAGCAGATTGTTTGAAACTAGGGAACTAATTTTTTTTTCCCTGAAAATCTGCCACTATAATAAATAACTAGGTGCCTTGTAGCCATTTTGCCTTAAAAAGAAATCCTATCAGATGGGTTTGGTTATATCAAGATTCAATTAAGTTATTATTTGCTGGAGAAGTAATTAAGAAATAGGTAGGGTTTTCCACAAAGAATTAAAACTAAGTAATAATGGGTTGAGAAGTCATTTGGTGCTAGGTTGCTACCTGGAGAACCTGCATTAATCCCTCCTGTGACCAGAATCGAATTACACCTAAATAATTACCAAAGTAAAGGATTAGTGCAAGTAGGTGAAAAAATAATTTTACAAAATTGAGTTTAGGTCGCATCAGAATAGTGCCCCCCCCCAAAAAAATTGACTGAGTAGAAGCATATAAAATATTTTATTTATTCTGTGATAATTAACTTTTTCCCTGATCTCTCACTTTTCAGTAAGACTGATAGGTAGAAAAGTAAAAGATGTAAGTCAAAGAGGCTGCATGGGGCTGTCTGAGGCTATATGAAATTATTTTAAAGATGTAATGCAACAATATATACTACATAATACAGATAATCCTCCTCAGACTTCTCTTAGAAGAGTGACATGGTTGAATGCAATCTTGTTTTAATTCATAGGGAGAGGAGGCAGAATGTGGTTGCTTGTAACAATTTACAATATGAACAGTTTAAACTTAACTCCATCCACCTAGAAGGTGAGCTTCACGAAAGGCACTATTAACAACCTCTTCATAAAACAAAGGGAGAGTAAATAAATGGTGTATTTCTGGCTGAGGCTGATGTGTTTGGTTGCTCCATTAACTCCAAGCCTTAATCCTGTTGTTTAGCAAAAATTTCATAATTCTCTTCACAAACTTGGTTCTATAATTTCATGGCCTAATTCCATCTCTAACAATTCCATCTAAATTCCCCTTATACTTTTAATAGGAAGAAGAATATATGGATTTCTGACTCCTAAAGTGCTATTTGGCAGCACTTATTAAACATCTGCTGCCTTTCACCCCAAAGGGATCTGCATTTCGGTAGCAGATACAGATCTCCCTAACAGAATTTGTTGAGTGTTTCAAGATGAAATGAGTTACAACAGAACATTATCATCATAATACATCTAGTATGATATGCAAACAACACTTCTTTAATCAGCTAATATACAAAGAAAATAATAAAGTTATGATATATCCTTGAAACAATGCTGTTATCTTAAGGGCCAAAAATTTCAAAATAAGAATTCAGTTATAAAGTATTTTTCTGCCAGCAGAAATGAATTTGAGAGAATCCTGGATTAATTTCTATTTTCCATAGTTCTTTCTGTGATTATTAATGTTTTTAAATTATTATAGTTTTTAAAGCAGCAACTTATTTTATACCTGTTTAAGGCACACATGCTTATTCAAAACCATAGGTAAATAAGTTGCATTGTTTAAAAAGAAGTCATGATTGTACCTATCTATGTGCAACTTAAAATGCATCTAGAAAAGTTTCATAGTTCCGTCATATACCTTTGTCACATTACAAGTTGATTTGTTGTATATTTCCAGGTAGATATGGAAGGAACACAAGATAGTGTCATACTGAAGAAAATGAAAAAAAAAAATTAACATCAGAAAATAATTAGGGCTTTGGTTTTTCAATTTATTAGATATACAGAAAAATCAAATTTAAGTCAATGGGAGCTCTCAAGCTGAAAATGGATGGGCTAAAAGTAAACACTAAAATGATAAACCTGAGAATAGTTAAGTTTTAAAATCCTCATTTCTAAAATCTAAACCATTATTGTGTTGACTAAAGTGTGGCAATATATGCTTAATTTTATTTTAATATTTATTTTAATTACTTATAGGAAGCAATAAGAATATGTAATTATCCAAATTATGTATGAAAACCATTTTTCTAAATAAATATAGTACCCACTAAGTATACAAAAAAATCAAGTTTTCCTTGACACAATCTAACTAGAAGTCTTTTTTGATCATGTCCTTTGTATTTCCTTTAAAATTCTCATAAGCAAGAACAGTACAGTCAAGAGAAAAAGATAAACAGAAGATAGGATCTGTTGTGTGACACTAAGAAAGTTGTTTAGCCTCTCATAATTTTGGTTCTATCATTTGTCAAATAATCATATAAATAATCAAAATAATAGATGGCATAAAATAAAATGTGAAAGCATTTTTTAAAATTAAAAGTACTCCATAAAAATACATTAAGCAACACATTTTACAGACAAGCAAACTGAAGACTAGAGAATTTAACTGATTTGTCCAAAGATTCACTACTAGTGAGTTGAAGAATTGACAATAACTCATTTGATTTCTAAGCTAATGACCTTTTCATTAAATCTCATAATTTCTTTGAGAAGTACTAAATATTCCAAAAGATTATGTTATCTATTCCTAAATTTTGAAGCCTATTCTGTCATACTCAAAATGGGAAATTCAATATTCCTCCTCAACCATTTCTACGGTGGGTATTTATGAACTACCCATGAGATTCTCTAAGGCTTATTCTCTATATAAAATATATATATATATATATATATATATATATATATATATATATATATATATATATATATATATATATATATATCACAGTACTTTTGCACGCCATTTACTTTTACCAACTACTCTCCATTCTTAGATCCCTATAATAAGTTTTTCAATATAAAGCGGAAATGGACTCCCTAAAGAAGAAGCATCTTGAGGATGGGATCCCTAAATATTGCCAAAAGAGAGAGCAACTAGACCTAGTTATGGGGGGGGGGGGGGGGAAGACTCTAAGGAATACTAAGAAGACATATGGTGATCAAATACAAATAATGAGAAGATATCTTTTCCAAGAATATGCACCCAAGGTAGTAGAGAAGCTTATCAAATCTGATGAAAAAAATCCAATTTTGGTAATTCCTGTAGGGACAAGAAAAAGTCTAAAATATATCTGTAGAGATTATTAAGTCCTAAGATCCTAAGAACATATGTAACATTTTTATCACTGCTGCTAACTAAAATAAGGGACTTTATAAGAGAAAGGTGAATGTGGAAACTGAACAGTTGGTTAAGAATATGCTGTAAGACAAAAGGAGTGAGCTGAAAGGTGAGAATCATAGAATTTTATAGATACTTCCTGATCTGCTCAAAAAGATTTTAAATTGAAAATAAAAGCAGATGGAGGAGAGAGATAGCATAGAAATTATCAGATTGAGCATAAGGAAAAAAAATTATCACTGGAGAGGTCCAGTAATTCACAGGAGACAATACCCAAGAACAAGGCTATTAGTAATTATATTCATGGAGTCAGATGTCTTATGGACAAACTTATAGAGCTTAGGTAATAAATGAAATCAAACAGAGATCTTAATGGAAGGGGATAAATTTAAGCTCATTATTAGCACTGACAAACTATTCATGACTAGGATATAGCAATGGCAGGGTATATCTTATTTAAAAAGGAAAATATTAAATGAAGGGAATAGCAGATAAAGAAGATATACTCATGTAAGCAAATCTACAAAATGTGGTGAAAAGAAGAATAAGATATAGCTCTCTGCCTTCAATACAGACTAAGATAAACAAAATCACAACCAACTATCAGTAAACATGTTTATGAAACAGATAAGATCTAAGAGTGAAATCAAATATCCATGGGTGATAGCCACATGAACTCTGCAAGGAATGTAAGCCGAGCATTCATTTGAGTTTGTCTCTGGAAATAGAGGGGTTTATGATGACAATTCAGGACCAGGTTATTGCCACCTGAAATTATAAAAGGGTTACCCTTAAGGAGCCCAGACTTAGTGATCCCTGAAGATCATGCAAAGAAATGATAGAAACTATGCAATATATCATCTTTCATGGATTGACAAACAAGTTAACATACTAAAATTACAGATCTTAAAATATCCCAAAAAACTCAACCATATACCTTTTACAAAAATATTTATAGCACCTCTTTTTGTAGAAACAAAAAAACTGGAAATTAAGGAAATGCGCACCTATTGTCAAAAAGGTAGAAAATTATGATATATGAATAAAATGGAATATTATTGTACCCTAAGAAATAACAAAATGGGCAGTTTCATAGAAGACTCTTTTGAAATGATCGAAAGTGAAATGAACAAAACCAAGAGGATAATTTATATAATGATAACAATATTATAAGGAAAACTAAGAACTTTGACCAATGTAAGGACAAACTATGATTCCTGACAGCTTTGTATGAAATGCTATTTACTTCTTGACAACAAGCTAATAGATTCAAAATGTAGAGTGATACATAAATTTTTGGATACAGTCAATGTGGAAATTTGCATTGCTTGCCTATACATATATGTGGAGAATTTTTTTGGCTATTGTTCAATTGAGATTGAGAGAAAGCAAGAGAGGAAGGAAAAGAGAAAATAAAATTCTGTTAACTTGAAAAGTAATAGAATTAAAGTTAAAAAAAGAAAATGATCTTATGTCCTGATTTTTAATTGGAATACAAAACCAGTTATTTTATCTTCTTGTGCAATGTCTGTAGAAAAGTAAGTATAAAAGGTAATAACTTGTTCCAGGATCATTTTTACCTGAATCCCTGGGGTAAAGATTAGAAAAGATCATCATTATCATCATCATCCTTTTAAAAAAAAAAAAAAAAGAAAGCTGCTTGAAATTTTCTGTGACATAAGTGGGAAATATGGTAGTAAAATGTATGGACATGTCTTTTTTTTTTTTTTTTAAGTCATTCAGTCAATGACTAAAAGAAAGCATTTTGCTTTATAATGGAGATAAAGCTGACACTGGGTGTTAAACTCTGTGACTTCAGTAAAATGGCCTCTGGTTTCTAACTTAGAAAAATGACTACAATCAATTTTTCACAAATTCAAAAACTTAATTTGACACTTCCATGGCAAAATAAGAGATATGAAGAACCACATAGAATACTTATCAGATGCTAAGTGAAGTCAGAAGAACCAAGAGAACATTATATACAACAACAGCAAGACTATGGAATGTTCTACTGTGATGGATTTTGTTCTTCTTAGCAGTAATTGTGGTGATTCAAGATAATTCTAATAGACTTGGGATGGAAAATGTCATCCACATTCAGAGAAAGAACTACAGAGACCGAATGGATGGAAGCATAATGTGTTCATCTTTTGTTTGGTTGTTTTTTCTTTTTTGTTTTTTTTTTCTCTTTTGATCTGATTTTTCTTATACAACGTGATAGATATGGAAATATGTTTAAAAGGATAGTACATGTTTAACCTATATCAGATTGTTTGCTGTCTTGGGGAGGGAGGAGATAAGGAAGGAAGAGAGGGGAAAAAAAAAAAGTAGGAACACAAATTCTTACAAAAATGATTGTTGGAAACTATATATATTTGAGAAAAAAATACTACTGATATGCCCCCCCCAAAAAAAGAATATTGATCAGAAACAAAATTTCTATAAAGCTTGTTTTAGAATCAATATCTTTGAGGGCAAGAAACAGGAGTATAACAAAAGTCATAAAAATCATATATGGTAATTAATGCAACAAAGTGGGTTCAACCTAATACTGACATAATATTTTCTTGAAATAATAAAATCCTTTGACAATCTGCTTTTAGTTCAATAAATACTTGTGGATTGGCTGTTGATTGCTTTCATGAAATTATATACATATGTATATGCATAAATGTATGTATATGTGTAAATATATACATACACATATGTACATATACAAACATTTTTAAAAGTAAAATTTTAAATCTGACCTGTCTCCAAAAATTTCAAGGTAAGATTCTTTTCAAAGACTTCATGTAGTTGAACCTAAGCAAATAGTGACAATGAATTTGCCTTCGAACTTCAATGATTGAGAGCCCACAGATGGCCTTGGGCTGATATAATTATTTATTTATAAGATTTGGTAGGTGTAAAATGGCAAATGGAAAAGCCACTCTTTTGCAATTTCCCTAGGAGTATGGAAAATCTTAGCTTCTCATTTATGTAAACCAGTCTTGTAACTCAGATAAATACAAGCCTTTTAGAATAGAAACATTACAGCATCCTTGCTTTTAGTCAGCTAAACTTAGAGCACTCAATGATGGGCACATTTTCTGAACCCCACCTTCTGCAAACAAATTTAAAAGTTCTGAAAAGCAACCAAGACTCTACATCAGGAAGCAAAAGATTTAGAGAAATGTTACAAACAGTACTGTTACTCTGTTAGGTGATTTAAACAGTTAGATTTATTGTCTTCTGCTAGTTTAAATTTTAAAGAATGGATTTTCTCAAAGGTTCATACTAATTCACTACAAATTAGGCTTGATGTGAATGTGCCAAACTACACCTAACGACATACTGAAAGGAGAAAAAAAGATTTTGTTTTTCGTTTGTTTGTTTATTATTCTCCTCCATATTTTCATCTTAAGGCAGAAAGTAGCAATACTAAGGAAAGAGTTATACAAAGATTTGAGTAGAATGAAAGCAAGTCTTTTAAATCATTAATCTCTTAAATATTAATAAGAAAACATAAATAGATGAAATAATACCTATGAAAAAAAATTTTTAATTCATAAGGTCTAGCAAATTTAACCTACTTTTCTACTAACCTATTACTCATTTCATCACCAGAATCAAAAGCTATAGCTAGTCCATCAATGTTGTTTGTGACTGGCTGGTTTGAAATAAATATATATATTTTTTAACCTATCTTTTCTTTTAGATCTCATACTAAATTTTGTGTCCATAGCACAAAGGGATAAAGGAGCAAAGAACTAAAGAGAAACAAAAATTACTAAATAACCATCTGCCAAATGATACAGTTCTTTTTTTAAAAAATAAATTCAAGATATATAAAGAGGTAAAAGATTCACAAAGCATTTTTTCCTGGGACATGAAATATTTTCTTTGTAGCCTAAATGGACTGGTGATAGAATATTTTACCATTGTTAAGATTTAAATAATCTCCCTAAAGCACAGATCTGACTATGTCAGTATTTTAACTAATGATGTTTGGTAGCTTCCCATTGCCTTTAGGATAAAATAAAATTTCTTTCTTTGACATTTAAAATATTTCACAATCTGGCTCCAGTTTACATTTCCACACTTATTTCATGTTACTTTCCCTCATGAACTGTATATTTCAGCCAAACTGGTCTATTTACTGTTCTCTCTATGTGATATTCCATTTTCCAACTCTTGTGCCTTGATACAGCCTTTATTTCATGCCTGGAATGCCCTCTTTCTTCAACTTTGCCCCTTTGAATCTCTACCTCCTTTTAAAAGTCAGCTCAGATTCTATTTCCCAAGCCCTGTACTGATCCTCTCAGTTGTTACCAGACCGCCCTCCCCCCAACTCCTCTTTTATTAATTTTGCATATGTAAGAGTGTGGGAGTCCAAAGACCAGGACCCAATTACAGAAAATAAATCTACAAGGAGGTGTTTAACTAACTGTAAATGATGTGGGCCACACCAGGTGATCTCTTTATGAGGTGTGAATTAGATCCTTGAAGGAATAAAAGGAAATAACCAGATAGAATGAATAATGACTGAAGGATTAGTCTGAGTTTTAAAAGCCAATTCACTGAGTCTTGTATTCAATGAAATCACTTCTGAAAGTCAACCTGAGGCATGCTTTATCATTTTTCATCCATCATTTCTTTTCCTAAGTCATTCAAGGAATTAATTTGCCCCTCATAAAAAATCAGTTGGAATGCACACCCAGAGAAGGAACACTGGGAAGTGAATGTAAACTGTTAGAACTACTGTCTATCTACCCAGGTTAGTTATACCTTGGGAATCTAATACTTAATGTGCAACAAGAAAATGGTATTTACACACATATATTGTATCTAGATTATATTGTAACACATGTAAAATGTATGGGATTGCCTGTCATCTAGGGGAGGGAGTAGAGGGAGGGAGCGGATAATTTGGAAAAATGAATACAAGGGATAATGTTATATAAAAAAAAAAATTACTCATGCATATATAATGTCAAAAAAATTATAAATAAAATTTAAAAAAAATCAGTTGGAATGGCCATATCTTTTGCAGTTATTTTAACACTATTTTGTAGACTCCTTTTCTAAGATTAGGTCTTGGGCTTTCAAGGACCACTCCCTTAAATTTGTATTTTAATATTAACTTCTATACTTTTTTGTTTCTTCCTAGAACAATATAAGCAAACTCCCTGAGGATAGAAGCTGTTTGGTTCTTATCCCTGTATGCTCAGTACATAGCACAGTGACCAACACACAGTAGGCGCTTAATATATGTCTGCCAAGTTGCAATGAATTAAAATATGTAAACTTCAAATCCTCATTTGGGCTAAATTAACACAAGACAGGATAGGAGAGGAGAGCTGAAATAAAATAAGCACAAAAGGAAAAAACAGGCTTAGGAGTAGTACATAAGATAGAATGACTCCAGTCTTTTCTCCTGAGCCAAGGGAATAGTAGTTTAGTTTCACTAATAAAAATGCCAATTGGAAAGACTTTCTATGAAAGACTAAATGATCAGGGACTATTGACTGCTTTTGCCAAAGGCATATTTATTATCTACTAAAGTTAATGGCAATGAGAATAAATTGCTAAAGGTAATTTGTTTTCATTGTATTTACTTCACAGTAAGAAGAAATTTTCTAAGTCAGAAATTTTACCCCAAAATGAAATTTTAATTAGTAGTAAGCCATACTTTCTAATAAGAGCAATTATGCATTACCTACATTTAGAAAGATAATACCACCAAAAAATAGAGCTATTTCCACTGCTAATTTACATAATGGAAAGTGGAAAAGTTTCACATGCTGTTTCCATATCCTAAGCCAAAATATATAATTATCCTTGCCAAACATTTAGGAATTGACAGAGTTTGAATGCATACAGCTTCCATAGCCAAAGATACATCTGCTTTAGGAACTTATATGTAATGGGATGTTCACAGATTTTAGAGGATCCTATGATCCTCTAAAAACTGATAGATATTTTTTAGTTAACACAGAAATAATTCATTCATCTATTCATTCATAGTTTTTATAAGTCATCTTTACTGATTATATGTAACAAACTTTGTAAAGATTTTCTCACTTAGATAAAAACATACAAAGCACTATCATAATGTCCAGGGAAGAAGTCAGAATGCTTTCTAAAAAGGTTTTTAAAATTTTTAATTATGCTATTATTAAATATGTGAAAGAACAGCTTTTTATTTATCTAATGGAAATGCTTCACGGTTTGCCTGACTTTCAGATCTGAAAATAAGAAAACACTAAAAAATTACAACCTTTCTCATTTCTACTGTGTCAAGTAAGACTTTAAAAGTTACATTTTTGCATCCATTTAGAGAAAAGGGCTGTGCATGAAGTCTTTGGTTGTTTTCATAGGAGAAGTCAGGGGCACTACCAGAATTACAAACTCTTTTCTGGTCCTGTAATTGACTCCAAGGCCAATTTTCATAAACAATTCTTGCTTCATCTAATAGGAGACTATACTTTTGGAGATGGTTTAGGGAAAAAGATTAAGAGCTTAGGAGTACAAAATTCTTAAGAAACAGCATAGAATGAGCATATCAATAGGAAACTTTTGAACACTTAGGTATAGAATCCATATGTGTAATGTCCTTGGAGTTTGTTTATAAAGCAACACTTGGAGCTTCATCCTAAATATACTACATAGTGCAGAGAGCAGTTGAAATTAAATTTTAGGTAAACTGTTGGAAGGCAGCCTTTCTTTTGGATTGTAAATTGAATGGAACTTTATTCCTTGGCTTAATAGAAATTCTTTTTTTGAATTGTGCTTGAAACAAATAATCATCTAGTAGCCGACTCTCAAATGATGTGGTTCTTTGAACTTAGCTAGAATGGGCCTCAAACCCCACCACCACCACCACCAAATTGGAGCATAAGGCCCATGTTCAAAGTCTCTTGAAGTTGGGCTTACATTAGTTCTACCAGAGCTTACATTGGTGGCAATATCTGCCAGCAGGCAAGGCTACCACCATCTGACCTTTAATGTTGGGAAACTTAGAGGAAAAACAAACAAATTATGAACAAAAACAATTTTTAAAATACATTTTTAAATTTTTTAAATATTTAAAATTTATAATTTTATAATATTTTTTTAAAAATTAAATACATAACATATACTTGAACATTTTTAACATGTATTGGACTAGGGAGGGGGTCGAGGGAAGAGAGGGAAAAGTTGGAACAGAAGGATCAGTGTTGAAAAATTATCCATGCATATGTCTTATAAATAAAAAGTTATAATAAAAAAATAAAATTTAAAAAATTTAAATACATTAAATATATTTAAAATACATTAAAATACATTATTCTAATCTTTCGATTTCAAATTTCCCATTTTTTGTTTTTGCCATTTAAAATTATGGAAACAGTAGCTAAAGACTTTTACATGTTCACTCTAATAGGGCACTCAAAACAAACTTAGTTCATAAATATCATCCCCCCCCAAAAAAAAAAAAAAAAAAAAAACTACTTCACCCAGAGTAATTATATCCCATAAGACCATTAGTTTCTGAATAAATTAAATAGGTCAGTTTGTCAATATTTATTTGGAGCCTACTATGTGCTAGACATTGTGCTAAACACTGATGATACAAAGAAAGTCCTTGCTGTAAAGGAGTTCAAGGTCTAAAGGGGAAGACAAGATTAAAACAAACAAACAAAAAACTATGTACAAACAAAAGATAGATAAAATGAGGAT
The DNA here is from genome assembly GCF_048593235.1 of Sminthopsis crassicaudata. Lineage (NCBI taxonomy): Eukaryota > Metazoa > Chordata > Mammalia > Dasyuromorphia > Dasyuridae > Sminthopsis > Sminthopsis crassicaudata. The sequence continues at coordinate 591,589,904 of NC_133617.1, forward strand.
AAAATGAGGGGAGGGAAGCTAAGAAAGAAGGCACTAAGATTAAGGAGGACTGTCAAGCCTTCTAGCAAAAGTGGGGATGTATCTAGGTCTTGAAGAAAGCCAGGGAGGCCAGAAGGGAAGATAAGGAGGAAGAGTGTTACAGGTATGGAGAAGAGCCATTAAAAATTCCCAGAGACAAGAATGTTTCAGAAACGGAGTATTTTGTGTGAGGGAACAAAAAGCAGTCCAGTGTTACTGGATAGAAGACTTTGTGTAAGGGAGTAAAATATGATATTAGAAAGGTAGGAAAGATCCAGGTCATTCTTATTTTCCTCTTTAGATTCTGCTGCTGATTTTCCAGATTTCACCATGTCCCACTGAGATGGCTTCTTCTCAACAGAACCCTTGTCTTTAAGCTATTTAATGAATGCTTGTTGACTCTAAACATCTTTCAAACATTCTTTGCACAAAGCAAGCAACTCATAAGTACTGGTTAATTTCAATTAACCAACAAACATTTGTTAAATGCTTACTATAGGCAGAGCATTGGACTAGAAGCTAGGAATACAAGGAAAAATTAAAATGGTCTCTTCCCTTAAGGAGCTTTTTATTCAGAATTTAAAATAAACTTCCCAGAAGTTTTATTTTGGAATATGCCAAAAGACAGGAACCATCATTTCAGCAATCAACCAACACGTTAAACCTAGACCTTGCCTAACAGTAAATTTCTGTTTCAATTTTTTTCTGAGTATTACAGTTTGTTACTTTCTAAAATATAAGTTGCCAAATTCCTTGCACCGAATATTAAAGTAGCTTTGAAAGGAAAACACAAGAGGTACCATTCTCCAATGAACACCAATGAACACAATGTAGTTAACTGTTAATTTAGTGAAAAAGTACTATTTTAACAATTATATTGAATAAGACTGTCTAAAATTTAAGTATTTCTAGAAATGTATCTATATGCAAAACATATAAAAATTTTTTCTAGTAGGCAGTACTATGCTGGTATATCATACTTGTTTATAAACCAAACTGGTAATGTTAAGATTGCTGGAAATGTCCTTACCTCTAATATAAGGATAATTTCAGCTGAATAGGGGAAAAATTATTTAAAATGGTATAGATTAAGATATAGTGAGAATCACTGTCAGTCTTCATTCCTATAAATGTTTTAAAAGGAAATTCCTGTTCAAATATAATTTGGCATAAATAACCTCCAAAATTCCTATAAATTTACCAAGTTAAAAAAATTAAAAGATGACTATAACAATATTAAAAACTTTATAAGAAAAGGCATAAAAAAAACCAACCAGGGGACTAGGAACAGATTTCAGTGTTAGAAGGGAAAAAAAACATTTACTTCTTTATTTTCACTAAACTCTAACTGAAAATTTTCATTTCCTCCAATTATGAAATTGTTTAAAATACTATTTTGAGATAAGGTCCATAAGTTTCATCATACTGCCAAAGGTTTCCAAGATGAGATAAGAGGTAAATGTCTCTAAAACAAATTATTTAAAACATTCCTAGAAATTAATTTAAATAATTAATGAAATATGCTTCTTAAAAGTTACTCATCAATTAAGAATGCCCTAAAATATATAAGCTTCAAGAAACCTCAGGAAAGGGAGTTGTTTGGGTTATTTTAGAGTGACTTCAATATTAAAATGCAGCTCAAAGACACAATCACAAGAATGAGCAAAATGTCAGTGGTTTGTAAACAGTCTTTTGAGATGCCTCTTTTCAAACATTTTTATGTGGATTTTCTCTGAAAATGGCTCATATAGTGCATATTTTATAGTTATACAATTTTCATAATTCTTAAAAATATTGCAACTCTATGATCTGCTCGTAATGGGAAAGAACACAAGTATCTGTTTTTTAAAATGTGGATACTTTTTTATAAGACAAAAATCAAATGTTACTTTGATAACAACATATTTCAGACAAATGTACAAATATTCTGAAATTAGGCAAATATAGTTGTGAAATATAAACAAGTACTATTTTCTTTTTTTTTTTTAGGCCTTTTTTTTTTGGTTGAAATATCAATAAGTACAATTTTCCAAACAATAAAAACAAAGATGTTACATTAAAACAACTCTTTTTCAAGAGTGGAAACAAATCAAATTAAACTAAGGTGCTACAGTGTTGTTTTTTTTTCTTAAAGCTAGGATTTTTTTCCATTATTTACTTCCCATATAAATAAACAAACAAACCAATAGAGTTAATTCTTGATTTTTACCTTTTAACACTTGGTTCAAAAACTAATATATTATAAGAAGTTAACAAGTGACAGGCACATCCAATTAACTATCAAATTACATTACTGTGGCTTCCAGGTCTTGAACAGAAGTTCTGAAGAGAAAAATGATGTTTTTGCCATCAATGAGTTTAGTATAACCTATTCATCCACAAGGAAAACTTCAAGAGTTTCTCACTACTAATATAATTTTCATTTAAAAAACAATTTTTCTGTGAAATTATCTCTCTATGTCTATAGTATACTTCGCTATTCTTAAATTTGGAATGCTGTCAAATTTTGTATTAACCCATTCTCTCCAGGATCATTGAAAATTTTCACTGTAATGATTCATATTAGTATTAAGACAAGTTGAAATTATATCCTCTCCTCAAACACCAGAGACTCTTCAAATATAATCTTAACCCCACTATACAACAGAATCTTTACTTTGCATATCCCTCATACTTGGAATACTATTTGCTCAACTCTGTCTCTTAATTTGCCTGGTTTCCTTCAAGATTCATCTAAAGCTCCACCTTCTAAAAGAGGCCAAACTCAATCTCCAGTCTTCCACATGCCCCCAGTTGCTACTGCCTTTTCCTTACAGAGTACCTTTTATCTAACTATATATATCTTTATACACACATGATCCCCCTTTAGATTATAAGCATCCTGAAAGCAGGGACTACTTTCGCATTTCTTTGGATCCTCACTGCTTAGCAGAACTATGTCTTGCATATAGTAGGGTCCTTAATAAATCTTGTTAACTGACTGATTATAATCTAGTCAGCTGCTCATACAGATGGTGAAATCAATAGACCAGATATTATAATGAATTGAACACATAATCCTGTAGTATTTTAAAATGAAAACAGCAACACAAATAACAAAACATTTAAAACAAAGCTATAAGCCTTAAGAGGCTGTAAATGCCATGAAGTAAAAGCATGAAGTTAAATTAATTTTTTACAATTTACAATTAGATATAACTGATATATATTAATAGCAAATAGAAAACTTTAATTCTTTTTTTCCCTATCCTGAAAACTTTAAAGGAATACAGTGGGGACAAAAACAAACAAACAAACAAACCCCGAAGTTTCCTGGCCACAGTTGGCAAGAGTACATTTGTACTTGACTATTCAACCAGACACACATAGGCCACACTTCTTATTTGATGTCCATATATAAAGGCCACCTGACTAGGGCATTGTGCCTGCTAGCTGCCTGCTGTTCAAAGTCTGCTCAGCATGCCTCATCTGGTCTAAAAAGGGACAGACAAGACAATCCAGAGAGTGCTCCTGAGGCTACCATCCTGGAGGCAAGCCCTAGGTTCCCTGCTGAAACCACAGCCTGGATGTGTGCTGTGCTCCATGACTGGTGCTGCCTGTCAAATGAGAAATACAGAATAGTATGCTGCCAGGGTGGCTGCCTGGGTGTCAGGCAGCTTGCTCATCATAAAAGGCTACAGGACCAATAGCCTGGGTGTCAAAGCCAAGGGTAGGGAAACAGAAGTCTGGTTCCTTTGCTCTTGAGTAATTTCGAACAAAAAAGTTATCACAAACATTTCAAGGCAACCATCTTTCCAGATAGGCTTAAAATTACTTAAAGAGAAGGGATGGACCAGACTTCTAAAACTCCTTAAAAATGTGCATTTCTGTATTTTAAAAAAATTAGCTATGTATGTAAATGTATGCATACATATACATTTACACACATGTATTTTGGAAACATGGCAAATGAGTAGTTTACCCAATTCTCAAGTTCTCAAGAATTCTTAAGGAAATTCTCAAGTTCTAATTTTCAAAAGCATAAGAATTACAAAAGATTTAACACTATGAATAAAAATGCTGATACCAATTTTCAGGAATATTCTTACTCATTTGAATTTTAGATATATAAAACAAAAAGTGAGATCTATCCATGTAATGACACAAAAATCTGATTTATAATTTCTGTTAAAAGTTCCTCTATTCAGATAAATACTGGTCTAGTAATTCACTTTTGTCATTCATTTAGCCTTTCCTGTACAACCAAATTATTTATTAATAAGTAGCTATGATACCTACATACCACTACAGTCAAATAATGGGGAAATTGTTCAATTAATCTTAATTGTGATTAGTACTTAACTATAAATAGTGTTAAACCACATTGGACTGGCAGGTAGGAAGGACTTCAATATCTTGTGTATGTCTTATGCTTTGAAAATTAGAACTTGTTGTGGCAGCTCTTTTTGTTGTAGCTAGAAACTGGAAGTTGAATGGATGCCCATCAATTGGAGAATGATTGGGTAGATTGTGGTATATGAAGGTTATGGAATATTATTGCTCTGTAAGAAATGACCAGCAGGAGGAATACAGAGAGGCTTGGAGAGACTTACATCAACTGATGCTGAGTGAAATGAACAGAACCAGAAGATCGCTGTACACTTCAATGCTGTATGAAGAGGTATTCTGATGGAAGTGGATATCTTCAACATAAAGAAGATCCAACTCACTTCCAGTGGATCAATGATGGACAGAAATAACTACACCCAGAGATGGAACACTGGGAAGTGAATGTAAATTGTTAGTACTATTGTCTATCTACCCAGGTTACTTATGCCTTCGGAATCTAATACTTAATGTACAACAAGAAAATGGTATTTACACACATATATTGTATCTAGGTTATATTGTAACACATGTAAAATGTATGGGATTGCCTGTCATCGGGGGGAGAGGAGGATAATTTGGAAAAATGAATACAAGGGATAATATTATAAAAAAAAATTCTAAATTAAAAAAAAAAGAAATTTAGAACTTGAGAATTCCACAAATACCCTCTTTTAGATCATGAAGGATATTTAGCACACAGTTTAAATGGAAGTGAGATTACTTGCAGATGGTGAGGGTTTTCTAGATGCTTCCATTTAAAGGTGACATAGTGATTAGTATCAAGCCCCTAACATTTCAGGAGTTTCTAATATATTACATAAGAGTTTGATCTAATGGAAAAAAACCAAGTGGATGAAGAATATTTATTGTTCAGATTTTGATAAGCAGTCAAATCTATGTCAAATCTATGGAACTAGCCAATCAGCAAATTTATCTTGGACACACACGGAAAATGTGGGCCCAAAAATAAATGGGAAGAGGAGACTGGATTGGATTGCTTTTAATATTATGATTCTCGTAGCGATGCTGTCTTACTATGATCTCCACAGTACTGAAGTCACTTAGAGGGACCTGAGAAGCCAACACATTGCCACCTATTATTATTACCAATGAAAAAACCTAGGCAAAAAGCAGAACAAATGTTACATTTAGGAAAAAGATGTGAGACAGTCATATAGTAAGAACAAAATTAGCAGGAACTCAAGTAGGATGATAATAGTAACAACAATAATTAATTAGTATTTATATATGGCTTTAGATTTTGCAGAGTATTATATCATGTGGTAACAACAACCCTGGAAGGTAGGTGCTAGTGTTATTCTCTTTTTATAGTGAAGAAACTGAAGCAAAAAAAAATTAAATAGCTTGCTGAGAATCCCAAAGCTAGTATTTGAGACTAGATTTGAATTCAGGTTTTTCTGACTTCAAGATTCTTGCTCTATCCCCAAAAGTTCCTACCTAAGCAACATAATAACAAGAGATTTAGAACAAGACATCTCTTTTATTTTTTATTTAGTTTATTAATGGCTTTAAATTTTTTTAAATATACATTGCTTTATGAATCACGTTGGGAGATAAAAGTCAGAACAAAAACCATGGGAGAGATTAAAAAAAAAAGTGAATATAGCATGTATTGATTTACATTCAGTCTCCTTAGCTTCTTTCCTGGATGCAGATGGCATTTTCTGTCCAAAGCCTATTAGGATTGCTCTGGATCACTGAACCACTGAGAAGAACCAAGTCTTTCATAGTTGATCATCTCACATTCTTGCCTTTATTTTGTACATTGTATTCCTGTTTTGTTCAGCATCAGTTCATGTAAATATTTCCTGGCTTTTCTAAAATCAGCTTGTTCATCATTTGTTATAGAATAATAATATTCCATTATTTTCATATATTGCAACTTGTTCAGCCATTCCCCAAATGATGGGCATCTATTCATTTTCCAATTTTTTACTACCACAAAAAGAACTGCTACAAACATTTCTGCACATGGCCTTTTCCCTCCTTTATGATTTCCATGGGATACAGACTCTCTAATGGCTCTGCCAGGTCAAAGGCTATGCACAGTTTTATATCCCTTTGGACATTGTTCTAAATTGTAGAGCAAGACATCTCATAAAATTAAGTGGACCCATTGTAGATAATAATTTGGAAGGGCATGGACAGGAATGATTCAGGATGAGGGACTGTGTGATGGACTGTGATTCCTACCAGATAAAGATACACCAATGTTGGGGAAATATGGGTCAATCACAGCACTGGAATGCATCTATATTAATCACAGAATCATAGCTCTAGAGCTAGAAAGGATTCCAGAGTCTATCTAGTCCATCCCTTCATTTTACAGAAAGGTAAGCAGCTCTTCTTTCCCAAGGCCATATGTGTAATAAGAAGACAAAGGAATGAACCAAATCCATTATTCTCTCCACTGTACTCTGTTGCCTTTCATAACTCAAAATTATATAAAACTTTAACCTTTACAAAATGCTTTCCTCACAACAATCTTATAAGGTAGTTAATGAAGACATTTATTGTCTGCATTTTGTGAATGAGGAAAACTAAAGTTAAGTGATTTGATCAAAATTTCCAACTGAAAAGGTGCAAGAGCTGAGGTACAAATCTAGAACTTATTTGATTGTAAGACCAATGCTACTGATCATTTACCATGCTCTCTTTTCACTGTGAAAGACTCTCTCAGAAATAGAAAGATGAAGAAGACATAGTGTTTCTTTGTAAGAGGCTTACAATTTAGCAGATCTTACTGAGCTAGAGTAATCCAAGGTCTTGTTCATGACAACAAAATACTTAGACCTGCAATGGTTTTCTTCCAATTTGAGAATTATATATTTTGTGGATAAGTTGATTCACTTCGCACCTACAGAAAGAAATGAATATTCACATTGGATAGTATATGGAGGAAAGAATACTGGCTTGAAGACCAGGATTAGAATGCAGCTTTTAATATTATATGATCTCTTAGCACTTAACCTCTCTTTGGCCCCTTTAGCTACATACAATGAGGATAACATCACCTACAGTGCCAAATTCAATGTTAGGTATATACAACATTGATTATAAGAATTAATAATATATATATAGCACTTTGATAAACTTATGATGATCTATCAATGCCAACTATTTACTATTATGGTAGTGGTGGATTCTTACCATTTTAGAATACTTTCTAGAAAATCTGTCTATATACATATATGTGTCTCTCTACACACAAGCATATATATGTACACATAAATATGTCAATATTCATAAAATTTAAGAAATGCAGAACACTCACATATTTAAAACTGAAACTCATGCAAAAACCACATTTCCAATAAATCCACTTTCTACAGGGCTTGCCACATATATAAATATTTGGTGATTCCTATAGCCTAAACAACCCACTCCTCTTTAACTGACTCACAAAAAGAACTGGCCTGGCAATAGTCCATATCTATCCTGTTGAGGGTTCTTATTCAGTGAACATTTCCTAGGTTTCTTATTCTGCCTTTCCCAGAAATCATTCACGGCACTTCATTGCATTATCAAACATGGTTTAGGTAACCTGTTCTCATTCAGCCTTGGCACACAACCAGTTTATCAACACTTAGATGAAGCCAGTATAGCTTTAATGCTGATTAATTGGCAAAGAACAAAGATTTCAAAGCTAATTATTGTTTTACTTTAAAGTTTAGCAAACTGTAAATGCTTCTGAGGAAAATAAGTAACTAAATAGGACATCTTTAGGGGATCTGAATCTCCTATTCAACAGAACTTGGCCTGAAGGCATTGAGGAGGAAAAAAACCAAAACCAAAACCAAAACCAAGGGCACTATCTACTGGCAAATTTCCCAAAAGAGATGAGGGTCATCACTTTTCTTTTTCTTTTCCCTGTGCACTAAGGTAGCACCATTCCACAATTGCCTTCAGATCTTTTATGTAAGACAGATAACTGTATGTAGGGTTTTTGGTTCCTACAGTCCTTCCATGTGACCTTGGGATTGTCATAATCTCTTTCAACTTCAATCATTTAAATGTGGAGGTTGAACTAAGTGACCTCTAAGATCCCTTTCAGCTCTTAAATTCTTTACTTCTACATGCTTTCAGCACTTTTTATATTGACAGAATTGAAAAACTGCATAATTGTGGGAAAGTAAGAATTGCCCTTTGACCTAAAAATTGCAATGTTGTGAATACATGTGCTAGGAAACCCCTTAACCCCTATCTTTTCATTACAGTATTAAATGGAGTTAAAAAGAACTTGATACAACATAAATCTCTAACAGGAAGGAACAGAATAAATTCTGGTGCAATCATGTCTAGAAAGCTATAATACAACCAAGAACAACAAGTATGAAATTACAAAGCTTTAATGGTTTTTATGAAATAGTGTAAAAGAAGAAAAGAATAATTAGAAAAACATAATAATTGCACTCACATAGGAAAAAAAAGCAAATAAAAATGAATGGACAAAGAATCCTAATGGGAGACTTAGAGAGTGATTAAAAATTGTGGAATTGAAAATATAGGAAACCTAATTATTTGGAAGTTTTAGCTAATGTAATTGAAACTTAATATTATCCAATCAAATAAAAATTATTATAAAATTAGGAGAATAATATCAGGAAAAGAAATGGCATGCAAGTAAAACAGTGTCAATTGATCTAATTAAACAAATAATAGATATTTAAAAATGGGAAATGGGGGGAGGAAAGAACAAGTATGCTGATTACAGGAATTTTAATTGATTTTTAAATAAGTTTAATTGATATAAAAATCAACATTGATAATGAAGAGATTAAAAATAAAGAGTATAAAACCAATTTAATCAGGAAAATGGCTGACTTAATAGCAAATGGAGATATATATTATGCAAGAGCAACTTTGAAAAATAAAGTTTATAAAATTGAACAGAGAAGGAAAGGAGAAGCTTTTGAGTAATAAGAGGTCATATAGGAGGGGAAAAGTTTACAGTTTTAAGAAAATCTTGGTGAAAAATCCAAATAAGCAAAATTAAATTAAGGAAGGCCATTTAAAAGTGAAACAAAGGAAGACAATAAACAGGCAAAAGATGGGGGGGGGAGGAAGTGAAGACATTTAATAATATCTTCTTTTCACCATCAAGGAAAACAGAATAACCACACATAGATATCATCAAGAAAGTTCTCAATGTGCTCATAAAGGAAATGGAAATGATACTGAAGAAGCCAAAGATGGGGAAGCATCTAACCTAGATTAAGTATACACAGACAAGGTCCATGCTAGAGGAGACACAATTGCAAAAACATTGACAAATCAAGTCTCAAGATACCAAAGACAAGGAGGAAAATATTGACCTTATTAACACTAAGTAAGGTAATTTTAAAACATTAATTATGAACCCATATGCCTGCTTCCCTGTGAATAAAAAATATTAGGAAAACAATCTACATGTGTATCATGCATTCTTTTTAAGGGTAGTAGAAGTGAATAAGAAGGCTTTCTTGAGTGATATTCATACTAGAACCCACCTTTACTATGAAAAAGGTAGAAAATACAATATTCTACTATGATTATTATTTACTGACTATAAAAAACATGTGATTTGGTAAAGCAAAATGCTGCCTTAAAGGCTATCCTCTAACAAGATTATCTTTTGTGCACATGTCAAAATTACACAAGCTTCTTTGAAAATTATAAAGGAATAACCTTGTTAAAAATAAATAAATAACCTTATTCAACAACCCTCTGATCATTAATAACAAGTAAGGATTAAAACAGTACACATACAAATACATACACACTACAAAGATATTCACCAGTGAGGCCAGAGATCCAATGTAGAGAACAAGCTAGGGAGAGATTTCCCAGAGATGGTTAGGTTCTTCAGATACTCCTATGTGTGGATAACACTGTATTGATTACATCTAGTTCTGGAACATTACAGAGCCTCTTAAATGAAATTCAAAATAAAGAGGCAGCATGGCATTATCCAGAGAGAGGTAACTGGATGGAGTCAAAGAGACTCACCTTTTAACAATTTTCCTGTGTGACCTTGGACAAGTCATTAACTTTTCAGTGCCTAAGTCAACTCTAAGATTTTAAATTTCAGAGCAAGTGGTGATCTCAATTAGCAGAGGGAGTTTTCTCAAGGTTCACCATATCAGTGTAATAAACAAATCTGGTCTTTAAAACAAAACAAAATAAAAAAGAAACAAACACTCAAAAAAGTTTGGCCTTTCTCCCTCTCTAAGTGAATGAAGAATGTCAATTTCTAGACTATTATTTATAGGTGAATGAACAAAACCTCATTAGAAGTATATATCTTATGATTTTAGAAAGGCCTGGAGAGACTTAAGGGAACTGATGCTAATTGAAGTGAATATAACCAAGAGAACATTGTACATAGCAACAACAAGATTATACAATGATCAGCTGTGATGGACGTGACTCTTTTCAATAATGAGTAATGCAGGACAATTCCAATAGACTTGTGATGGAAAGAGCCATCTGAATCCAGAGAGAGAGCTATGGAGACTAAATATGGATCACAACATAGTAATTTTACCTTTTTTGTGGGGGTTGTTTGCTTGCTTGGGTTTTTTTTTTTCCCTTTAATTTTTTCCCCTTATTTTATTTATTTATTCTGATTTTTCTTATGCAGCATGATACATGTAGGAATATGTTTAGAAGAACTGCACGTGCTTAACCTACATTGGATTACTTGCTGTCTAGGAAAGGGGGAAAGTGAGGAGGGAGGGAGAAAAATATGGAACATAAGATTTTGAAAACTATCTTTACATATATTTTGAAAGATAAAAAGTATTATTAAAATAGATAATAAATAAAAAGAAGTTTCAAAAAATACAAGTCATTAAAAATTTATGAGAGGGAAAAATAAAAGCGGGCTGATCTCATGGTAAATGCTCTTCTGACAACTACACTATGTCAAGACAAAGTTAAGAAAGATTTCTAAGGGTGAATTTCTGAGAAAACATGAACAAGAATTGTATACATGGTTACAATCTTCATCATTTAAGTAAATGCTCACATTAATGAGATCATAATGCCATTTTAATTTTTGAGTAAAACCAATCTGAACCATAAAAGAAAATATTAAAAAAAACCCTATATTCTAAGAGTCTAAGAACAAAAACTGTACCCATAATACCTACAATGAAAGGAACATAAGAAGGCAGAAAGGAAACAAATTTCAGGAAGATTTTGAAAGGTGCACACAGAGCAAAAAAAAAAAAAATTTTTTTTTTTGCTTGTTCATTACTGATTTAGTTTTACTTTATTAAATGCTAAAAATTTTATTTAAGATTGTTCTTATTTTATTTATGATTTTTAAGGATGTTAAATTCATAATAAAAATAATGTAATATTATAGTAATGACATTTCATAAAGTATCTAGTAACATCATATATAGCTGTTTTGACTGGAACTGGGGTATATTAATAGGCAAAGAAAAATATATGTAAACAGAAAAGGCCAAATTCACAACTACTCCCTACCTCGTAGTCTCCAATTGCATGAAGCAATTTTTATTTGCCAATTGCTTTACTCAATGTTCATCTCTTTCATGCTACAATATGTTTTTCTATCTTTCTCTTTTTTCTTCATTGAAAAATCCCCAATTGTTATCAGTTTGAAGATATTTCAATCCCTTTGTCATTCAAAAAGAGGTTGCATTTTAAAATATTCTAGAAAAATATTCTAGAAAAGCTTGGAATCAAACACTTAAGAGAACTGTAAAAGAGATACTTCATAGATCATCTAGAATAAATTGATCATTTACAGGAGAGAAAATTGAGGTGCTGGGAGAAGAGGTCACAGAAAAGTAGTTATCAAGTCAAGAATGGAAGTAAGAATTTCACTATTCTGTGTCTACATATCTTCTATATATTATTCTCTTCACTATATTTTTCTTTATATGTAAAAAAAAAAAAAAAATGAGGGGCAGCTAGGTGGCACAGTGTATAGAGCACCAGCCCTGAAGTCAGGAGGACCCAAGTTCAAATATGACCTCAGATACTTAACACTTCCTGGCTATGACCTGAGCAAATCACTTAACCCTAACTGTCTGAGGAGGAGGAGAAGAAAAGAAATAGGGGCTGTAAATTGCTTAAAGGTCACTCACTGAAGTGAAGGTAATGTTAAGACTAGGAATAAGGTCTCATGACTCTTAGTCCAATATTTTTTCCATTACATTACTCTGATGTTCAGTTTTTACATTTGGATTATTTCATGAGACCTCAGGAGTTCCTATTCATGTTTCTATTAATAAGGGACATTTGGTGATGGAAGCAAAAAGGAAGGAAAGAGAAAGAAATAGAAAGGAAGGAAGGAGGGAGGGAAAGGAAAATTTTGTAAAATGGAATGTTTTCTCTGGGTAGTACAAATCATTACTGAATTTTCAACAAAATGCTCATCTTGCCAAAACCAAGTTATACATGAGACAGTTCAAGTTAGTATTTCCATTTTTTATCCTTTTTTTTTCTCTAAAAGAACACGTATATCAGTTACACATAATTACATTTGCAGACAAGTACTATTTTTGTATTTCATAAAGTTCCACAAAAATGTCCTGCAGTCTCTCAATGCCTCCAGTATTCCTGAATTTCATTGTCCCAAAATGAAGAATTTTTTCATATAGAAGACATCCTTTGACATGAACCATATCCAGAGTCTGCCTTATCTCCTCCTGGTAAAGTCTCAGTTCAATTAATGAGGTTACCTGTCTCCTGGTGCACAGTATCACATTTCTATCAGTAAGGTAAATTTGGAATAAAGTCTCCTTGTTTTGAACAGTGACCACTATCTTCCAGAAAAGTATATGGCTTCAAGTGAGTCATCATAAAAGACTTTTTCGTTTTCAGTTTTTAAAATTAAAAACAAATTACATTCTATGCCATATTCATCTTAATTGTTATGCTAGTGCTTTCCTGGTTTCTTGGATCACAGAATCACTTGGAATCACTTCAGCTAAAGCCAAAAGGGAATAAGCAGTCGTCATGTCTCTATTCAGTGCTCTATTCAGAAATAACCACAGAGTCTTTAAAATATAAGTAGGGTTTTATAATAAGGTAAAATTAACTCAGTTTTTGTTCTTGTTGTCAACAAGTAATGAAAGTGTCACAAAAGGAGCTATTAATAGAACTTCAAAACACAAAAAGTTGAAAAGTCAAGGGTAAGCCAGGAGAAGCTTAACTCATTATGGATCATTTAAGTAGAATCCTAAAGGCAACATTCAGAAACTGTTTAGTTGCAGAACTTTAGTGAAATTCATCCTTTTCCTTAAGGAAATCACTTAGGTCATATATATCAGTTTCAAGATATATCAAAATTGGATGACATATGAATTTATCCAAAATGCCATTCCCACCTACAAATTATAGGGAGAATAGAAATTCTTGAGGTAACAAGGCTTATTATGATTTTTTTTTTAAATTAAGGATACTGTGACTTTGTTCACTCTCATTTCTACTAAATTTCTCTAAATATGAAAAATCATAAATTTTGTTCTTTGTGAAGTGAATGGTTCTGAATCCCTCCCTTTGAACTATGCGATTGGATAAATGTAGCATAAAGATTTCCTACAAGGATATACAGTTATGGAAACTAGAATTGAAAGAAAATACATACCTAAGTTGGGGCAGGAGGGAGGGAGAAAGAAAAAGGTAAAAAGTACCAAATAAGCAATGATTAGAAAAATAATGCAGTTAATTCATTATTTATTCAATAAACTTAATGGGTATGCATTGTAACAAAATGCTTTTTAGAATTTTAGAATTCCCAGATTAATGGGAAAGCCTCCTATGTTAATCTCTTTATATTTAATGAATTATAAGAACAAATACTTTTGGAAATGAAGAAGAAAGAAAAATCACATTGTGCCACACAGAAAACATTCTTAGAGAATAACTGATGACATTTCCAGATTTCTCTGTGATCCAGATTTCCTTATCTTACTGTAAACAGGAAGATCTCTTTCACCATTAAAACTGTTTTATAAATTGACCATCCTATACATGCCATTCTCAACAGAGTCAGAGAAAAAGTTTTCAGAGCAAAACTTATTTCATTGTTAGTTCAACAACATAGTTGATTCCTAACCTATGGTATAAAAGCAAAGAACCATCACATTTTAGAAACTGGGAGACAAAAATTTCATTTAGTCTTAACTCTTTCATTTTACAAACAATGAGGTTAGTGACTTGTTATAAAGAAAAAAAAAAAAAAAGATTTCCTACCTCAGTTCATTTAATCTTACCTTAAAAAGTCATAACCTCTATTGTGGCATGTTGTAATAATGTTCTAAGTTATTGAAATAAAAAGTTAAAATTAATAGTAGAAATGATCTTATCTAATCCTAATTTTACAAATGAAGAAACAGTACTATATTAATTTCATCTGTGGACAAGTTGGCCTTGAACATCAGAAAGGCACCATGTATAAACCACGTGAGAGTTTGCAAATTTCTTTTGACTAAAGGAATAGCCTCCAAACTTAAGAAGCAGAGAAAATGTTCTTCTTTATAGAAAAGAAAAAAAAAAAAAAAAAAAAAAAACCCTATAGGAAGTAAGAGGTGAAAAGAGGAAGAGAAAGTCAAAGCAGCAAACTGTCATAATATACTAATTTCTAACTAAGGTAAGACTCAAAATATGATCATGAGAGTCCATACATTAGAAGATGGACAAACAACTTCAAGTATATGCCAAAGTAAATAAGTAACTAAAGAGTAAAATACAGAGTTTCCATATAAGCCAAAATATTGATAACAGCTCCTCTGGTAGAGAGAAAATTAGAAAACAAAGTAGGTGTGTATAGATTAGGCTAAACAAAATAAAGTAAATGAATGAAATGGGATATTATTTTGCCATAAGAAAAGAAAAACACCAAGAATTTTGAATCAAGGGAAACAGCTGTATGAACTGATATGAAATCAAGTAAGCAGAATCAGGAAAAACAATGACCACAATAATCTAAATAGATGAAACAATAAAAACAAACAAACAAAAAAAAGTACTGTATAATGACTAAGTTTGATTCCTGAGAAGAGTCAGGAAAATGTGCATTCCTTACTTCTTTGTAGAGGTTATGGAATAGTGCATATGCTAGCAGACACAGCTGAAATGTTCCTTACTTTTATTGAACTCCTTTGTTTTCCCCTTTTTAAAAAAAAAAAAAGTCTTTGTTATAAGAGAATGTTTGCTGGGTAAAGAAGGGAAATATAGTTGGAAAGGAATGACATTACAAATTTTTAAAATTTTAATCATATTGCAATCATAATATATAAAAGCACATATACAAAAAGATTGAAGTGCAATTAATTTTTGCAAAATTATAGCAAAAAATGAAGGAGAAATTGCCTACTGTGTTCCAGACTCTGTACTAACTGTTCTTACAAATACTATTTCATTTTATCTTCGCAACAATCCTGAAAGGTTAGTGCTTTTATTATCTCCATTTTGCAATGGAGGAAACAAAGACAGGGAGAGGTTAAGTAACTTGTCCAGAGTCACATAACCAGAAAGTTTGTGAGGCTGTGTTTGAACTCAGGTATTCCTGATTCCAGGTCCACCAGCTGTCTCTAAGATGATAGGTACTCATATTGTAGGGTACCAGCTGATTATTTAATTGGCAATAGTGAATTTAATCTAGCATTACTTCATTTAATTCTCTGAAAAAAAAATGGAAATAATCACTAATCTCTATAATATAGAAAGGTTACATCAAGCCCCCATGGATCTAGAAAGATATCTCAGGATTCCAAATATGTAAAAGTCATAATTAGAAATACAGATCATATCATCTTGTCCTTGCCTAAGGCAATTAGCTTTCTCATTTTTTGCCTTGCTTCATTATGGCCCAGTAAGGGTTTTTCATATAACTCAGATTCATGCTCTAGTTATACAGGCAGAGATATAAAAGGAATTGCCTGTATGTCAGGGTGAGGAATGGAGGTGAGAAGAGTAGAAAAGTATATAGTAAAAGAAAACTAAATTCTCTCCCTTCCCTAGATATTTATAAATCTTTAATTTATTTTCCAAGTTTAGAATCATCCAAGAGCTACTAGTTTAGGGCTTTTAAACTTGGCCAAGTCCAATTAGACTTTTGGTAAATTTTACTTTGTCCTAATTTTTATGGATTGTAGGTAAATTTCTTAATTCACAAATAATTTTGTACGTGTGTGTGTGTGTGTGTGTGTGTGCATGGACAATGCTCCTATGTTCCAGATACACCATACAGAAAAATGCCTCCAAATTGCTACAGCACTTGGAAAAATGAAAGGAGAAAAAAACAACTCACAAATGCAATGAAATTTCTAAGAAATAATATAACTAAAGAAATTTCATTTACTGATAACCACTTATTAGTGATTTGTTATACTGATGGGTCAAAACTTAGATTTTGTTGTTGATATATATAGGATAATCTATCTTTAAATGAAATTAATATAATACTTTCCTTTTTAAAAATTGTTGTCTGTCCATTGTAACTATATTAGAGTTATTTAGTGAAGGATAATATAGCTAAATTTAATTGATAATTAAATGGAGTTAATATTCAATAGTTACAAAGTCAGCCAGAAGGCTAACAATTCAATAGGAATTGTTTTCAACAAAAAAACTTTCTTTTAAAAACCGAAATGTACATAAACAGAATACTAGGCAAGAAGAATTAAAATGTTACTCCTATGGTTCTGATTATCTTTATTGTTGATATTTTAGACAAATATTCAATATATCACCCAAAACTGTCTTAAACTTCAATGAAGAAAAACATAAAACAGTTGAAAGAAATGAAGATAAGCTGCCTAGTATTGTTTTTTTCTACTCAGTCATGCATTCTGCAAAAGCTATCTTGAAAAACCTGAATTTTCCTATTATTATATTTACTATTTTTATTAACCCTTTCTTTACATATAAATGGCTAAAAGTACTTGCTAAAGTACTCATTAAAAGTGAGAAAGATGAGATAATTCTATGCCAATTGGGGGGGGAAAGTTACTAAATCAAAACAGAAAACTAAAATTACTTGTTCAGTTGAGCAGGTACATGGAATCATCTAGAGGTATTAAAGGTAGGTAGCACAGTGGACAGAGTGTTGAAACTGGAATCAAGAAGTAGTTGTATTCAATTGTTTTCAGTTGGGGGTTTTCTTGGCAAAGATAATGAATTGATTTGTGATTTCTTTCTCTAACTCATTTTATAGATGAGAATCTAATCTCAGATACTTACTAGCTAGGTGATACTGGGCAAGTCACTTAACTTGCTACTTTCCTCATTTACTAAATGGGGATAATAATAGCACCCAACTCCCAGGGTTGCTGTAAGGTATAAAATAATATTTGTAAATCACTCTTCAAATTTTAAAGTGCTGTCAAAGTGTTATAGTTGCTGTTGTTAGAATAATTCCAAACTCATAGAAAACTTTGGAAACATAGGGAAAGCTCTTTCTCCAGAAATCCATTGAAAGGAAGTCATTTAAAGCAGCTCTAGTCCTATTACAAAGGCTACATTGCAAAAATGTAGTAAAGTCAAACAACATACTTGCTCTAATTTAGAGGCCTTCTAAATCAGAAAGAGATCATGTGGGACAGCACTGTTTGGCAATGAAGGAGTGTTTCTGTTTTTTCTTTCATGCCACGACATATAGCTCTATTATTGTTTTGTTTTTGTTTGTTTTGTTTACAGCCACTAAAGTAAACTGAAATTCAGCACTGTTAATAATATGAAAAATTTGGTTGGAAATTATATATAGGATGACTTTTCAAACACTGAAAAAAAGCCTCCTTTAAAACTCTCAAAAGGGCCTATAGATTTGAGGCTTTATTAAATCAATTTTCCTGCATGTGAAGATGCCTATTCATGTTTAAACTTGAACAAGTAAAGTTTCACTAGCATTAGAAAACGATGAGACATTCATCTACAACACCCCCATTCTACTTCCTTTAAAAAACAAAACAAAAAAAAAAAAATTTCTTCATTTTAGACAATCTGAATTCAGAATTCATGGTAATTCAGTCTCCCAAACCTGAAGGGCAGAATTTCACAAGGAGACAATCCTCAGTGGTACAGAGGATGTCGTTTATTTACCTTGATCTTTCATTGCAGCCACTACCAAAGACCTCACCCACCTCTGAAGGCCAGGACTGGTAATGCTATATCCAGACTATGTGTAGAGGCTGTGGTACAGCTTCAGCAACAGATGACAGACAGTCTTCCTCACTCTGAATATGGCTGTCACTTATTACCACAGTCTAGACACAGGGCTTGCCTCCACTGGGAGGTTAGCCAACCCTCAATCTTGCTGTCAGTGCCACAGCTGGAGCTGCTGCCTCTCTCTACCTTCAAACCTTTCCATCTGGAATGGAAGGCCCTCCACAATTGAGATCGATTTTTCCTATCTAACCTCACTTCCCACTACTCCCCATCATTCAAACCAGTCCTTCTATTGATTGTCACAGGGTTTGTTCATTCTTGTCTTGGTTTATGTTTTTCTCCTTTACAATATATTTTCCCTCTAAAAATACCAATCTTTTAAGGTTTAGCTTAAGTTTCAATTCCTCTAACGAAACTTCTCCAGTTACTCTGGCGTACCATATCTTTCTCTTAGCTGAATGCAGAGTATTTATATTTTGTTCCACACAATTTTTAGTATGTATATTGTCTTCTATTTTTAATTTAAATTGGTTAATTTTTTCCCCAGTGATATTTAGCAAGTAAGTAGAGGGTGAAGACTGTACTTTTTGCTTTCTTTTTTATTTTGAGAGGAAATAGAAGGTGCTTAATTAATACCTGTTGATTGAATTTCTAGATCCTGTGTCCTTCTCTGCTACTAAAGGCACAGACCATGTGACAGAGTAATTTAGCTTTGATAGCTTCAAGAAATAAAAACAAGCAGTGGCAACAATATTCAAAATGAGGAGGTCTTGTTCTTTCCCTAACTGTACTAATTGTCCTTTGGGGTATGTCCTACTCTCCCTGAGGCATTACAGCTACAGCTCTGGGGGCTGCTGCCAAAGGAAGTCTCTCAGAATGAGGCAACTGTGGCCCCACCAACAAATGACTGTTAGCAAAAAACTAAATGCCTCCTCTATAACAGCAGGAAATGTAGTTTAAAACTGAGTCATTTCAGAAATTCAGACAACGTCTCCTCTGGTTGTAAATTCATCCAAATTAGTTGATACTTCCTATGTCATACTTAAAAGTCTTCCTTATACACAACCATGATTTGATACTATGGAGGCAGGAGAGAGATGAATAAGACTCTGAAAAATCTCTGGCCTCAAGTAGTTTATAATCTCTTTAAGGAGAAAAAATACATCAATACAAACATTAAATAACTATAAAAGAATCTTCAAGACTCTAATGATATGTAAATAGAGCCAAAAGGAAATAGGGATTAAATGATATGCTCACAACTTTTGTATTAGCAATCTAGATTTTAAAATGAATAGGTTGTTATACATTTACCTTCATCCATCATAGTAAATGCACCTTTACTGTTTTAGCAAAGCATCCTTTTTATATGTATAAGTACATATATATAAACTTTATTGAAAACTACATTGAATTTTACCAAGTGGCAACAGATTGAACTATATACCTGTAACACTTTAGACTTTGTTCTGAAATAATATTTTGTGCTTTCACGTTAAGTCAATAAAAAACTCTGTAATCCAATTTTATGATAAAAGCAATTACTATATTACAAAATACTCTAAATTACTATTGATTAGAGAAATGCAAATTAAAACAATTTGAGGTACCACCTCACACTTCTCAGATTGGCTAAGATGACAGGAAAAGATAAATGATAAATGTCGGCAGGGATGTGGGAAAACTGGGACACTAATGCATTGTTGGTGAAGTTGTGAAATAATCCAATCATTCTGAAGAGCAATTTGGGACTGTGCACAAAGGGCTATTAGACTGGGCATACCTTTTGACCTAGCAGTACCACTATTGGGTTCCAAGGAAATAATAAAGGGAAAAGGACTCACAACTGCAAAATGTTTGTAGCAGCTCTTTTTTTGGTAGCAAAGAATTGGAAAATAAGTAGATGGCTGAACAAGTTGTGGTAAATGAAAATAATGGATTATTATTGTTCTATAAAAAAAATGATGAACCAAGCTGATTTTAGGAAGGCCTGGAAAGATTTACACAAATTGATGCTAAGTGAAACAAGCAGAACCAGGAATACATTGTACATAATAACAGCAAGAATGTGCAATGACCCACTATGAAAAATTGTTTGTTTTTTTTCAGTGGTTCAATGATCCAAAGCAATCCCAGTAGTATTTGCATAAAAAATGCCATCTGCATCCAGAAAAAAAAAAAAAAAAAAAAAAAAAAAACTGTGTAGATTGAATATAAATAACACATACTATTTTCACTTCTTTTCTGTTTTTTTTCTCCCCCATCTTTCCTTTTGCTCTGATTTTTCTCTCCCAACATGATTCATAAAGAAATGTATATTAAAAATAAATAAAATTTTAAAAGATAAAATAAAAGCAACTACTTATGTTTGGTATCTTTTCCTACTGTTAGTCAACAATTACACTAGTTAACATATCTGGTAAAATTGAATAAACACAAATAATTAAGATATTTATAGTGTGAAAAATCTATGCAGATAAGAAGTTGTCAAGAAGGAAAACATTATGTAGCCTTCCAAGCTAAGAAAACATTCTTGAAAAACACAAGAAAATAAAATATATATCTAAGAGCAAATCTTACTTCATACATTTTGGATACATTTGAACTATTTAATTTCTTAAATAAATTGAAAATACACATAAAAAGGAAGTGATTTGCCAGCCTCAATTTAACACTTTAAAAATTTTAACACTTTAAAACTGCTTTAACTTCAGAAAAAAAGGACATTTTAGTAGAAACCAGAACACTTGTCAGTATGTAATGAATCCAAGAATGCTTAAATTAGGTAAATTTTTAAATAAATGGTTAAATGAAATCCAACAAATGCTAAATAGAAAGCAGCCAAATCAAACTTAGCATTGTTAATTAAATATTAGTGAACAGATATAACTGGATACAGAAAAAAGTTTTTTTGAAATTATCTGTAGATCTATAAAAGTGGAGTGAAAAGACTAATTAAAAGTTATATTACTAAATACAAATAGCAATCTAAAAATTAAAGGAAAAAATCTGAGTCTCAAACTTTAACACTCAGCTAAATATACCAAATAGATTTTCTTTTAGGCTACAATGCTGAACAAGATGCTACTCAATATGTTGAGATACCAAATGGCAATAGTATATTTAATATATTATGATGAAGTTTATAAATATATTATAATAGTCTGCTTATTTGCTTTAAAATGTATTCAAAAAAGAATTCTCTGAAAGTCTAATAAAGTTAAAATGAATGTAGCTAGTAACAACGCTTTAGGAATATTTCTCATGGACTTCCGGCCAAGATGGCGGCGTGGAGGCAGACAGCTGCTTGAGCTCCTCGTTTTCTCTCAGAACTTACTTCATGACAGGCCTCTGACTTAATGCTTGACCCAGAAAGAAATCCACAGATGATCACCAAGAGAAGACATCCTTTAAGGTCGCCAGAAAAGGTCTGTATTTGCTCGGGGGAGGGTCAATCAGACTGGGCGCAGACTGAGGGCAGGCAGCCAGAGCAAGACAGGCAACTCACACAGCTCAGACCTGAGGGGGAGGGGTATGATCTCTGCCTTTTCTGTGAAAGGGCTTTTGCCCCAGTGTGGATGCTCCGTCTTGGCAGCAAGCCAGGAGCAGCAGAGAGGGTGTAAACACCAGAGGTGAAGATTGAAACCCCAGAAAGCCAGCGTCTCTCAGAACCCGGCCACCCCCAACCCCCACCTGGACTGACTCAGCGCGTTCTCGGAGCCTCAGAGCGTAGACTCAGTACAGTCATTGCTGTTCTGTTAGTGGCTCTCTGCTGCCGTACCCCCAGTCTGTAGAGGAAGCCCATTAATACCATCCAGCCCCATCCCCCCCAAAACAGACCAATTGTTTCTCTTGTCAGTTTGTTTTCTTTGATTCCTACTCTGACAAAATGAACAAAAAATTCAAAAGGGCTCTAACCATTGATAGCTTCTGTGTGGAGAGGGAGCAGACTTCAAATGCTGAGGAGACTAGGAACAGATTGTCCCCAGATGTATCCCCTGGGAGGGATATAAGCTGCTCCTCAATACAAAAGAACCTCATAGAGGAAATCAAAAAGGCTCTCACAAGAGAGATGGAAGAGAAATGGGAAAAGGAAAGGGAAGCTTGGCAAGAGAGCCTGGAGAAGTCATCCCATGCATTCAAAGACAGAGTGGATAAAGAAATCAAATCATTGAGAAACAAGATTAGTGAGCTGGAAAAGGTAAACAACTCCAAGGAAAACAGGATTAGTGAGCTGGAAAAAGAAATCAGCTCTCTAAAAAATAAAATGGATAAAATGGAAAAAAATTACATAGAAGATAAAAACTCAATTGGACAATTACAAAGAGATATAAAAAAAGTGAGTGAAGAAAATACATCATTGAAAATTAGACTGCAACAAGTAGAAATGAATGACTCAAGGAGAAACCAAGAGGTAGTCAAGCAAAACCAGAGAAATGAAACAATTGAAAAGAATGTCAAGTACCTTACCAGAAAGACAACAGACCTGGAAAACAGATCCAGGAGAGACAATTTGAGAATAATCAGACTCCCTGAAAAATGGGAGGAAAAAAAGAGCTTGGACACCATTTTCGAGGAAATTATCAAAGAGAACTGCCCAGACAATCTGGAAACAGAGAGTAAAATAGACATTGAAAAAATTCATCGATCACCTACTGAAAGGGACCCTAAAATCAAAACACCAAGAAATATAGTGGCCAAGTTCAAGAACCATCAGACAAAGGAAAAGATATTGGAAGCTGCTAGAAAAAAGCAATTCAGATATGGAGGATCCACAATAAGCATAACCCAGGATCTAGCAGCGTCCACATTAAAAGAACGCAGGGCCTGGAACATGATATTCTGAAAAGCTAAGGAACTTAGTATGCAGCCAAGAATAACTTACCCAGCAAGAATGAGCATCGTTTTCCAGGGAAGAAGATGGACATTTAACAAAATAAATGAATTTCATCTATTTTTGATGAAAAAACCAGACCTACATAAAAGGTTTGATCTTCAAATACAGAACTCAAGAGATTTCTAAAAAGGTAAAAAGAAATCTTGAGAACTATACTTCTGTCAAAAAAAATATGTAAAGAACATATGTACAATTTGTCTTAGAAACTAGAGGTGGAAAGGAGATTATATCATAAAAAAGTGTAAAGTGGTGGTACTACATCTCATGAAGAGGCAAAGGTAACCTAGTATATCTGAGAGAAAGAAAGGAGGGAGATGAACATAGCGTGTATCAATAGACATATTCGATTTATGGTGAAACTTCTTCCACTTCATTGAAAAGTGAAAGGGAAGGAGTAAGCTAAGGGGAAGGGAATACAGAAATTTCGAGGAAAAAGGGTAAAATAAAGGGAGGATCTTTAAGGTGGGGGAGGGATCCTAAAAAGGGAGGGCTGTGAAAAGCAAGTGGTGTTCACCAGTTTAATACTGGATAGGAGGGTAAAAGGGAAGGAAAGGGGAAAAGCATAAGCAGGGGTTAATAGGATGGCAAGCAATATAGAATTAGTCCTTCTAACCATAAATGTGAATGGGGCAAACTGCCTCATAAAGAGGAAGCAGTTAGCAGACTGGATTAAAAGTCAGAATCCTACTATATGTTGTTTACAGGAAACACACCTGAAACAGGGTGAGACATTCAAACTAAAAGTAAAAGGGTGGAGCAGAATCTATTATGCTTCAGGCAAAACCAAAAAAAGCAGGAGTAGCCATCCTCATCTCAGATCAAGCAAAAACAAAAATTGATCTAATTAAAAGAGATAAGGAAGGGCATTATATCCTGCTAAAGGGCAACATCAATAATGAAGCAGTATCAATATTAAACATATATGCACCAAGTGGTGCAGCATCTAAATTCTTAAAAGAGAAATTAAGAGAGCTGCAAGAGGAAATAGATAGCAAAACTATAATAGGGGGAGATCTCAACCTTGCACTCTCAGAATTAGATAAATCAAACCACAAAATAAATAAGAAAGAAGTCAAAGAGGTAAATAGAATACTAGAAAAGTTTGATATGATAGATCTTTGGCGAAAGCTAAATGGAGACAGAAAGGAATATACTTTCTTCTCAGCAGTTCATGGAACCTATACAAAAATTGATCATATACTAGCGCGTAAAAACCTCAAAATCAAATGAAGTAAGGCAGAAATAGTAAATGCATCCTTTTCAGACCATAATGCAATCAAAATTACATTTAATAAAAAGCCAGGGGAAAATAGACCAAAAAATAATAGGAAACTAAATAATCTTATACTAAAGAATGATTGGGTAAAACAGCAAATCATAGTCAGAATCCTACTATATGTTGTTTACAGGAAACACACCTGAAATTAATAACTTCACCCAAGAAAATGACAATAATGAGACATTATAAAAAAATGTGTGGGATACAGCCAAAGCAGTAATAAGGGGAAGTTTTATATCTCTAGAGGCCTACTTGCATAAAATAAGAGAAAAAGAAGGTCAATGAATTGGGCTTACACATAAAAATGCTAGAAAAGGAACAAATTTAAAACCCCCAGACAAACACAAAACTTGAAATTCAAAAAATAAAAGGTGAGATTAATAAAATTGAAAGTAAAAAAACTATTGAATTAATTAATAAAACTAAGTTGGTTTTATAAAAAAACCCAACAAAATAGACAAACCCTTAGTAAACCTGATTAAAAAAAGGAAAGAGAAAAAGCAAATTGATAGTCTTGAAAATGAAAAGGGTGAACTCACCACTAATGAAGAGGAAATTAGAACAATAGTTAGGAGCTACTTTGCTCAACTTTATGCCGATAAATTCGATAACTTAAATGAAATGGAAGAATACCTTCAAAAATATAGCTTGCCCAGATTAACAGAGGAAGAAGTAAGTAGTCTAAATAGTCCCATCTCAGAAAAAGAAACAGACCAAGCTATTAACCAACTTCCTAAGAAAAAGTCCCCAGGACCAGATGGATTTACAGGTGAATTCTACCAAACCTTTAAAGAACAACTAACTCCAATGCTATGTAAACTATTTGAAAAAATAGGGATTGAAGGAGTCCTACCAAATTCCTTCTATGACACAGACATGGTACTGATACCCAAACCAGGTAGGCTGAAAACAGAGAAAGAAAACTATAGACCAATTTCCTTAATGAATATTGATGCTAAAATCTTAAATAAGATATTAGCAAATAGACTTCAGAAAATCATCCCCAGGATAATACACTATGACCAAGTGGGATTTATACCAGGAATGCAGGGCTGGTTTAATATTAGGAAAACTATTAGTATAATTGACCATATTAATAATCAAATTAAAGGAATATTTCTCATTTTATCCTCACAAGAAACCTGAGAAACAGGTCTTTCCTCTTGTTATCTCAATTTTACAGGTGAAGAAATTGAAGCAGACAAAGAGTGACTTGTCCAGAGTCATATGACTAGTAATGTATCTAAGGCTGGATTTGAACTTAGGTCTTCCTGACACTAGGTCCAGTACTCTATCTACTGCTATCACTTACTGTTACCTTCCTGTTAAATATAAACAAAAATTCAGATGACTCAGATTTAAAATGTAAATAAGTCAGAAATGAGCAAGAATGTGATTAACCTCCTTCCTTAATGCACACTGGTCTCAGAAAATCCCCAAATGCCTCCTATTATCTAAAAATATGCCATAAAATGAATTTTTAAAAATAAAAATATATACATTGGTAGAAAGAGCTTCCTCATTCAGGATTTCCAAATTATAAAGGAAATCAAAGGTCCAGGTCCTATTTCCATCTCTAAATCATGAAGAGGAATAAGGAAAGCTGGAAAGAAAGACTGGACACATACAGTGTTACAATTACAAAGTTTGAAATATTAGATTCAATGAGACCTCCTCCTAATGTGGGTGTTTATGGATATTCCATATTTAGAATGTGAAGTTTGCTGTTTTAATGACCCCATAAACTCACAAACTCCAAATGTCTTTTAAACATGAAAAATACCTTGCAATCTCCAGAAATTGACATTTGAGAGAAAAGAAATGAGGAAAGAGGGAAGAGGATGGTGGTACTACTGCTCTTCTTGAGGTTAGTAAATAAGTCATTCTATTATTTATAACCTTCATAACTATCTGGGAATAGTTTCTTATTTCTAAACACTGGGTCATGTGGAAATTTTCTTTTATTTAACACAACAAAAATGAAAAGCAATATGCCCCGGAGAGATCTTTTATTCAATAGAAAAAGATTAATAAGTTCAATTTCCGCTCCCCCTCCCCAGCAAGAATGACTAGCATGAGAAAGGATGAACCCATGATTCACATGTGAAAATGTAGGCATTTGTAGGCCCCAACAGAGCCCCCAAAGGAGAACTGTTAGGTAAGAAGCCATTGTTTCTGGAGTCTTGATTGTACTTTCAGAGAAAATTCCAAGTGTTGAGGGATCAGTTTCTATCTTGCTATAGTTAGGCAATCTTTGGCTGTATCAACATCACCAAAGTCCCCCTTCCATGTAGACCTTGATACTTTTCAAAGCACTTTTTTATTTATAAAGTCAGATGCTTCTAATTTAAAGGAGGAACTATAATTTTAAGAGCCGAGAGGATAACAAAAATAATGAAAAGGGAGACTCAAACTTCCCCTATTAAAAAAGAAAACACATATTTTACAAATATAACGTAAGCAAAAATAAGACTAAAGATTTCTGGATCTAAGGAATTAAAAGATGATAGTAAGGTGAAATTATTATTATACTATTCAGAGAATGGGAGAAGAGAATGAGATCAATGATTTTAACTTTGATCAATTCTTTCCTCTTTTCAATGTCTTTTCTGTAAATTAAGTTAAGATTTTCAAAGAACTGCTTGGAACACTAAGAGCTTAAACAATCTGCCCATCATAGAGCTAGTATTTATCTGAGGTAGGACTTAATTTTACACCCCATTTTCCAAGATAATGCTTGATATCATATCAGGTACTGTACTAAACACTATGTATACAAAACCAAAAAGAAATAGTCCATCCTTGCTTTCAAGGAATTTACATTCTATTGGGGGAAACAACATATATATATATATATATATATATATATACACACATACATATATGTATGTATGTATATAATTCAATATATATAGAATACATACCAAATTTCTAAAAGTATTATTTTCAGAGAGAGGGCACTGGGAGCTAGGTACAATCAACTGATCCTGAAAGAAACTCAAGACTTCTAAGAGGTAACATGAGAGGACATTCTATACCCAGAGGCAGGAAACCCATAGAAGAGTAATGTATAAAAAGGCTGGAAAAGTAGGCTTGGGTTAAACCATGAAGAGTTTTAAAAGATAAGAGTTTATTTTTGATCCTAGAGGTGATGGGAGGTGGGGGGAAGGAGAGTCCACTAGAGTTTACTGACATGGAAATGATAAGATCAATCCTGTGCTTTAGGAAAATCATTTTGGTACCTGCATAAGGGATGAATTAGAGAAAGGAGAAAATTGAGGCCAGGAGACCAATTCAGATCCCTGATATCTAGAAGTATGGGATGGAATAGGGCAGATAAGATTTAATAAAAAGGTCTGAGGGAAAAGACAGCTCAAGTATTTATTACTGCCCCTCCCTCCCAATCTAGCTACTGAAGTACATTAAAAATACTTAATGAGGTTTTTTTCTTCAGAATCAGACTCATATAGTAAGGCTATGAGCAATTTCTGAAAAATAATGACAATGTGAAGTAATATGGATATTAAGAAATCAAAATGCAAAGCAGCTGGAAGTTAATCCGAAGATATGCAGGAATCCCAGATGAAGCACATAAGATTATACCCAAGCTTTCTTGTTTTGATAGAAAAGAGTGTAGAAAGCAGAACAGTCCTGAGTACCTGATAGAAAGGAGCATGGGGTACAGAGAAGGTAAAAGAAGCAAAGAGACTAGACACCCAAAATAAACACAATGCATCTGGCCTCAGCTTATCTCAGTTATGTGTCAACAAGAAGAAGCTGCAAATACTGGGTGGCCCAATCAGGCATGAACACTTACTTTATGTAGCAACTAGTTTTCGGTGAAACTTACAATTGAATTTGTACACCAGCAACCCAAAATTCATACCAGAAATCAAGAAGTAACCTAAAAGGTAAAGTAACAATGAGCCTTTCACTTTAAAGAATTAAATTTCACAAATATGACTACTTTTTCAGAGTAGATTACACTTAAAATCAGAATGATTTTTTTTTTTAAAAACACCTTTTTTACAGTAATGTGGGTACTGATGGGATAAGATTTTACTGTAAATAATAATTATATAAATTTAAGGTCTGGAAGGCATTTTATATATATATATATATAATTCAATCCTCACAACAACGATATTAGAAAAATAGCATATTATAAATCTCAAAAATTATACATATAAGTCTTAAAGGGAGTGGGAATAGAGAGCTGTAATTTCACTGGTTTACAGAATTTCTAATGAAGAAATTTATTAAAAAGGAGATCGATAACCATTCTGTTGTGTGGTCTTAAGAATATTGGGAGCATTGAGAGGTAAAAAATGACTTTAGAACATATAGTCAAAATGTGTCAAAGTTGGAATTTGAGCCAAGGGCTGCTGACCCAAGGGCCCAGTCCCTATGCACTTGGCTACATTGCCTTCTCATTATACACAAATTAAAACAATTCTTTATTTTTACAGGGAATTTTTTCCCCACAAAAATTTCTGTGTATTCTATCTGAAATACAAATTTTAATGACAAAAAAATTAGCTGTTACCATATTTGCTCACTTTTTACATATACTTTTAGAAATATGAATGAAGCTTAAAGCTTTTTGCTTTTGAAATGACAACCTTCACCTTGCCCTTGGACATTAGTATACAATTTGTGAATAAGCTGAGATTCATCAGCTAAAAAATTAACACTACATGTCACATGGTCAAAGAAGCAACATTACACAAAATGTCTACACACAAGAAAATATGCTAAATTGGAGGAAAAATGAAAGCATGGCAGGTTGTCTAAAAGATTGTGCAAATTTATATTCTGATTTTTTTTCTTCCCACATCTAAACACCAAATGCAAAGCATGAAAATTAACTATATCTGCTACCCTATTTTGGGAGATTCTATAGGTCTAATATATATATATATATATATATATATATATATATATATAAAAACATTCATAGAAAACAATACTGAATCTGATACTAGCAACCTGTTACTAAGGAAATAGTCACCTTATAGAACTGGCTAGTACTAGTACACGGGAATTTTTCGTTACTATTTGATTTTTTTTGAAAGAAAAACATTTAGTTATTTTAAAAATAAAATAAATTAATGTTAAAATAAATTCTAAGTTAAAATTCAGCAAAATGATATTATAAATTAAAATGAATTCTCTTCATAGACTAGCAAACAATTTTTATCAAAAGAGAACTAGGTTGAAGTACAGTACAATATTTGTGTTTTAAGTCCAAATAACAAGCAAGAAAACATATAAAACACAGTTTGGCACACCATCCCCATACTTACAAAACCAATTACAATCCAATTTTCACCATTCAAAAGCAAACAGTCTAATGTGTAGATTACATATATATTCTCTCTTGCTTTTTACTAACTGCTTGAATCATTTAACTGGCCATATATTTTCTAATGCTCAGAAAATGGACAGAAGGAAGTTAAGATCTAAGTCATTCTCCATTAGTCAATCTCATCCTTCAAATTCAAAAGTGAGTCTGGGGTAGTGGTGGTAGATATAGCACTGGACTTGGAAGTCAGGAAATCTGGGCTCAACTCCTATTAGCAATAGAACTCTGGGCAATTCACTCAACTTCCTCAATTTTAATATCCTCATAGGTAAAACAGGAATAATAATGATATCTCACTCATAAGGTTATGAGGATCCAAAAAGGTAATATTACATAAAATGCTTTGCAAATCTAAAAGTGAGTTATGATTATTATATTTAATCAATTGCCAACTCTGTATCTCCACCACACCTATACTACTTTCTCTTCAAACATATAGCCATAACCTTAGTTCATTTCCTTTATTACCTCTCAACTAGACTACTGCAATAACTTCCTAATTAGTCCAAACCGCTCTTCTCTTCTCTAATTATATTCTTTCTTGGTATTCAATCCCCATAACTCTGTACTTCTGCAATACTCCTCTCATCCTTTCTTTTCACTCACAGGGTCACCACCTTGATTCACTTCCTCATTAGCATTCACCTAAGCTAATGACAAAGAACTCTTAATTGGTTCCCCATCTTGCTCCACACTCCATTACTTCTTCCACATAGTTGCCAGAGGTATTCTTAAAACACATGTCTGAACCAAATTGCTTGTCTTCAAAATGCAGCAGCTTCTTATCATTAAGAAAAGATACCATCAGTGGAATAAGTTAGGTTCACAAGGCAAGATAGTGAATAAAAATAGCAATCTAGTGTTTGACAAACTCAAAGATCCCAACTTTGGGGATAAGAATTCATTATTTGACAAAAACTGCTGGGAAAACTGGAAATTAGTATGGCAGAAACTAGGCATGGACCCACACTTAACACCACATACTAAGATAAGATCAAAATGGGTCCATGATTTAGGCATAAAGAACGAGATCATAAATAAATTAGAGGAACATAGGATAGTTTACATCTCAGATTTGTGCAGGAGGAAGGAATTTGTGACCAAAGGAGAACTAGAGATCATTATTGATCACAAAATAGAAAATTTTGATTACATCAAATTAAGAAGCTTTTGTACAAACAAAACTAATGCAAACAAGATTAGAAGGGAAGTAACAAATTGGGAAAACATTTTTACAATTAAAGGTTCTGATAAAGGCCTCATCTCCAAAATATACAGAGAATTGACTCTACTTTATAAGAAATCAAGCCATTCTCCAATTGATAAATGGTCAAAGGATATGAACAGACAATTTTCAGATGATTAAATTGAAACTATTTCCACTCATGTGAAAGAGTTCCAAATCACTATTGACCAGAGAAATGCAAATTAAGACAACTCTGAGATACCACTACACACCTGTCAGATTGGCTAAGATGACAGGAACAAATAATGATGAATGTTGGAGGGGCTGTGGGAAAACTGGGACACTGATGCATTGTTGGTGGAGTTGTGAAAGAATCCAACCATTATGGAGAGCAATTTGGAATTATGCCCAAAAAGTTATCAAATTGTACATACGCTTTGATCCAGCAATGCTTCTACAAGGGCTTATATCCCAAGGAAATACTAAAGAAGGGAAAGGGGCCTTTATGTGCCAAAATGTTTGTGGCAGCCCTTTTTGTAGTGGCTAGAAACTGGAAAATTGAATGGATGTCCATCAATTGGAGAATGGTTGGGTAAACTATGGTATATGTATGTTATGGAATATTATTGTTCTGTAAGAAATGACCAACAGGAGGAATACAGAGAGGCTTGGAGAGACTTACATCCACTGATGCTGAGTGAAAGGAGCAGAATCAGGAGATCATTATACACTTCAACAATGATACTATATGAGGATGTATTCTGATGGAAGTGGATATCTTCAACATAGAGAAGAGCTAATCCAATTCCAATTGATCAATGATGGACAGAATCAGCTACACCCAAAGAAGGAACACTGGGAAATGAGTGTAAACTGTGAGCATTTTTTGTTTTTCTCCCCAGATTATTTTTACCTTCTGAATCCAAGTCTTCCTTTGCAACAACAACAACAACAAAATTCGGTTCTGCACATATATATTGTACCTAGGATATACTATAACATATTTAATATGTATGGGAATGCCTGCCATCTAGGGGAGGGTGGAGGGAAGGAGGGGAAAAATTCGGAACAGAAGGGAGTACAAGGGATAATGTTGTAAAAAATTACCTATGTATATGGACTGTCAAAAAAATGTTATAATTATAAAATTAATTTAAAAAAAATAAAAATAAAAAAAGAAGACATAAACAGGAAAAAAAAAGAGAGAGAGAAGATACCAACTCCAGTATTGAACATGTAAATCCTTCACAAGGCATCCCCAACCTCTCTTTCCAACCTTATTATACATTACCTCCAATCACAGGCTTTATGGGCCAATAAAACTGTCCTTCATGCTGATTATCAAACATATTACACTGATCATCTTCGTGTCTTTGCATAAGCTCTTCTTTTCTCATTTTCACCTCTTAAAATCCCTAAGTTCTGACAAAGTTCAATTTAAATGCCAACTCCTGCACAAATCCTTTAATAGCCCAATAGCCCCAGCTTCTCCCCATTACTCTCTCTCTCTCTCTCTCTCTCTCTCTCTCTCTCTCTCTCTCTCTCTCTCTCTCTCTCTCTCTCTGTCTGTCTGTCTTTTTGACATTTAATGCTTATTGATTGATAATTCTCCTCTGCTCAAGACGCTTTAGCAGCTCCCTATTGCTTCTAGGATTAAATATAATGTTTTCTGACATATAAGGCTCTCCATATCTGGCTCTGACCTATCTTCCCAGACTGATTACACATTACTCCCTTTCACATACTCTACTTTCTGGCCAAATTGGCTGACTTACGTTCCTCCTACACAACATTCCATCTCCCACCTCTATGATATTGCACAAGTTGTCCCCATGCTTAGGATACTCTACTTTCTCACCTTTGCCTTTTGGAACCCAAGCTCCTTTTAGAACATAATTTGCTTTTATTTATGTTTATGTGCCTTTTCCACACAGTAGAACAGAAACTTCTTGAGGGCAAGGACTACATGCCTTTGTTCTCTCTAAATAGCAGAGTGTCCAATACACAGAAAGTAGTTTAAAAATACTTTGTGAAGTGAATGGTCAATTCATTTTTCAGTTCTAATTCTGTATTTGTAAGTTTTTGTGGTGGTCTAGGAGGGATTGGGAGAAAGGAAAGGTTATTCTAATGGGGAAAGCTAGTTGAAAGCTTGTATACTGACTCTTCTGTACTAACTAGCTAATCTCTATAATCAGAGAGTTTGTAGTTTCAGACACATCTTTATTTCCCAAGTCTGATAATGAAGTGAGGACATCTATAAAAGGAAGCACCATGTAAAAGTGTATTCCCTTTTCTGAGAAAGCCTAGAAATACAAGGAAGAAAGCACGAGAAGTCTTGCAATAAACCTTGTTCTCATATTTCATATCCAAAGTAGGCAGACTTAAGAGGTTAAAATTAGCAACAGCATTTCTGGGTGCTTATCCAAGCCTCTGGAGGTATGAAAACATTACTTATGGCTATTTATTATTTCTTGCTTCATAATTTTGGTTCAATCCAATTTCTTAGGCGATCTTAACCTCTACTTCAATGCTCATATTTTATAACAGTACTGCTTTCCAGATTCCTGGAATAAAAACTCCAGTAAGTCATTTTGCACTTGTTGGTCAGTCTAACATAATTCATATGTGGTTGAAAATACAAATTCCATTAAAGTGTCAACCAACAGAGTTGGTCCAAACAAGAAATAAATAGTGCCATATCCAACTGGAAATGACAGGAAGAAAATGACCTACAGGCAAAATGTAACTATAATCACATTGGAAGCTGTCCAAGACCCCAGGGTTCACATCTTTGCCATTACAAGATTACTACCAAATATTTAATGATCAGAAGGTTAAAAGCTCTTTGATTTAAAGTGGATTTTGGAGAAAAGGAAAAAAGAAGTCAAAAATAAGGGGAAAAAAAACCTGCTGAAATCTTACTTGGAATCAAAGGACTACTTCTCCCTGTACTTCTGAAAGTGTTTTAAACATAACAGAAGTTAACTTCTCCTAGCACTGATGATGAGATTGACAAAAAGACCTCTCATAATATTTTTGTCCATCATAATATTTTATATGTTCTTGCTATCTATTCTATCATTAGAGCATCTTGACACATCTTGCTGCCCTGCAGTGTACCTGTCAAATATCTATATACCAAGACAAAGATAAAAAGCAGGGATGAAATTGGAATTGATTTACTTAAAAAAAAAAAAAAAAAATATATATATATATATATATAGCAGATGAGCTCCACCTACAGGATAAAAAAATGATAGTTTTCTTTATGAATTTTAAAAGATTTAATGTATTCAGAAATTACTACAAAAAGGCAAGTTGCAATTCCTAAACTAATAATGAGTTATCTATTTAAATATCTAATACTAAAGCTCTGACATTTTAAACTGATGGAAGCCTAATATGATGCAAATTTCTTCTAACCTCCCTTCCCATACTGTACTGAACAGAAATCATTTTCTGTCTCTCAAGGATATTTAAATATGTGACTAAATTCTTCTTTTACTTATAGTACAAAAATATAAAAAAGTTACAAAACAGAAAAAGTTATCTGTCACTTGCAGGTTTTTACATAGAGCTTGTTACGTAACTGTCAGTAGGAAAAGAAAATAATTACTAAGGATAAATTATTAGAGGAAAACTTGACTGTCTATAAATTTATTGAAAAATTACATTGTTAATACCATTCCCCAGTTGAATCATGTAAATATTCATTCAATCTACTTGTAGATTTAAACATCATCCTGAGTGAACAGCTATAATGGATTCCAGATGTTTCTTCACCAACTGGAAGAGTACTCACAGACTATCAGTGAAGATATACTTTGCATGGCTCCTTGCCTAAAGTAATGGAAAGTTAGTATGGTCTCCACCTGTTCTATTCAAAATAGACAATACTATAGTAACAAGAAGAAAATAACCAAAGAAGAGATAATACTTTAAATATATCTAAATGAGAAATAAGTGACATAAGTACTCATCTGGAACATATATTCATTTCACACATAATTTATATGACTGGTATCAAAAGCTATTTTAATTCACTTTGGATCAGCCAAACGACTTACTTCTTTATACTTTAACCTCATATATTCATTTTTTTTCCCTTTCTCTCATTTTTGAAATCAAGTATTTCTGAAGATAGAAGTGGGGGAGAGAAGAGAAGAGAGATTTAATTTTACTAAAAATATATATTCCCAGAAGCTAAAATTATCATATAAAGTAAGCATACTCAAAAAAATAACTATAATTATTGGTATTACTGAAAAATAAATAGTGAAAGACATTAGATGATAAATTAATAAGCTAAAGAGACAAGGATACTATCTTCCCTTTTAAACTTATTACTTTATCCATAATCCTCATTGTTTTGTTTTTCCTTTATTTTGTTAGGAAGGAAGAAGGAAGGAAGGAAGGAAGGAAGGAAGGAAGGAAGGAAGGAAGGAAGGAAGGAAGGAAGGAAGGAAGGAAGGAAGGAAGGAAGGAAGGAAGGAAGAGTCAGTAAAGAAAAGTTTTATAATACTTAAAAGGAGAATAAATTAAGTTCTATATAAGAGTTCTTTTTTTTTTTTTTTTTTTATTTATTTTTATTTTATTTTATAATTATAACATTTTTTGACAGTACATATGCATGGGTAATTTTTTACAACATTATCCCTTGCACTTACTTCTATTCAGATTTTTTCCCTTCCTCCCCCAAACCCCTCCCCCAGATGGCAAGCAGTCTTATATATGTTAAATATATTACAGTATAATTTAGATACAATATATGTGTGTAGAACCGAATTTTTTGTTGCACAGGAAGAATTGGATTCAGAAGGTAAAAATAACAGTTTACATTCATTTCCCATTGTTCCTTTTCTGGATGTAGCTGGTTCTTTCCATCATTAATCAATTGGAATTGGATTAGCTCTTCTCTATGTTGAAGAAATCCACTTCCATCAGCATACATCCTCGTACAGTATCATTGTTGAAGTGTATAATGATCTTCTGGTTCTGCTCGTTTCACTCAGCATCAGTTGATGTAAGTCTCTCCAAGCCTCTCTATATTTCTCCTGTTGGTCATTTCTTATAGAACAATAATATTCCATAACATACATATACCATAGTTTACCCAACCATTCTCCAATTGATGGACATCCATTCATCTTCCAGCTTCTAGCCACTATGAAAAGGGCTGCCACAAACATTTTGGCACATACAGGACCCTTTCCCTTCTTTAGTAGTTCCTTGGGGTATAAGCCCAGTAGTAGTATGGCTGGGTCAAAGGGTATGCACATTTTGATAACTTTTTGGGCATAATTCCAGATTGCTCTCCAGAATGGTTGGATTCTTTCACAACTCCACCAACAATGCATCAGTGTCCCAGTTTTCCCACAGCCCCTCCAACATTCATCGTTATTTGTTCCTGTCATCTTAGCCAATCTGACAGGTGTGTAATGATACCTCAGAGTTGTCTTAATTTGCATTTCTCTGATCAATAGTGATTTGGAACACTCTTTCATATGAGTGGAAATAGTTTTAATTTCATCATCTGAAAATTGTCTGTTCATATCCTTTGACCATTTATCAATTGGAGAATGGCTTGATTTCTTATAGATTAAAGTCAATTCTCTGTATATTTTGGAGATGAGGCCTTTATCAGAACCTTTAACTGTAAAAATTTTTTCCCAATTTGTTACTTCCCTTCTAATCTTGTTTGCATTAGTTTTGTTTGTGCAGAAACTTTTTAATTTGGTGTAATCAAAATGTTCTATTTTGTGATCAATAATGGTCTCTAGTTCTCCCTTGGACACAAACTCCTTCCTCCTCCACAAGTCTGAGAGGTAAACCATCCCATGTTCCTCCAATTTATTTATGATTTCGTTCTTTATGCCTAAATCTTGGACCCATTTTGATCTAATCTTAGTATGTGGTGTTAAATGTGGGTCCATGCCTAGTTTCTGCCATACTAATTTCCAGTTTTCCCAGCAGTTTTTGTCAAATAATGAATTCTTATCCCAAAATTTGGGATCTTTGGGTTTGTCAAAGATTAGATTGCTATTTTTATTCACTATCTTGCCCTGTGAACCTAACCTATGCCACTGATCGACTAGTCTATTTCTTAGCCAATACCAAATGGTTTTGGTGACTGTTGCTTTATAATATAGCTTTAAATCAGGTACACTTAGACCACCTTCCTCTGACTTTTTTTTCATTAGTTCCCTTGCAATTCTCGACCTTTTATTCTTCCATATGAATTTTGTTGTTATTTTTTCTAGGTCATTAAAATAGTTTCTTGGGAGTCTGATTGGTATAGCACTAAATAAATAGATTAGTTTGGGGAGTATTGTCATCTTTATTATATTCGCTCGGCCTATCCAAGAACATTGAATGTCTTTCCAATTATTTAAATCTGACTTTATTTTTGTGGCAAGTGTTTTGTAATTTTGCTCATATAATTCCTGACTCTCCTTTGGTAGATATATTCCCAAATATTTGATACTATCGACTGTTATTTTGAATGGAATTTCTCTTTGTATCTCTTGCTGTTGGATTGTGTTGGTAATGTATAAAAATCCTGAGGATTTATGTGGATTTATTTTGTATCCTGCGACTTTGCTAAAATTCTGAATTATTTCTAATAGCTTTTTAGCAGAGTCTTTGGGGTTCTCTAAATATACCATCATGTCATCTGCGAAAAGTGACAATTTGATTTCTTCATTTCCTACTCTAATTCCTTGGATCTCTTTCTCGGCTCTTATTGCCAAGGCTAGAGTTTCTAGTACTATATTGAATAGTAATGGTGATAGTGGGCAACCTTGTTTCACTCCTGATCTTACAGGGAAAGGTTCTAGTTTATCACCATTACATATGATGTTTACTGAAGGTTTTAAATATATGCTCCTTATTATTTTAAGGAATAGTCCATTTATTCCTATACTCTCAAGCGTTTTTAGTAGGAATGGATGTTGGATTTTATCAAATGCCTTTTCTGCATCTATTGAGATGATCATATGGTTTTTATTAATTTGATTATTAATATGGTCAATTATACTAATAGTTTTCCTAATATTAAACCAGCCCTGCATTCCTGGTATAAATCCCACTTGGTCATAGTGTATTATTCTGGGGATGATTTTCTGAAGTCTATTTGCTAATATCTTATTTAAGATTTTAGCATCAATATTCATTAAGGAAATTGGTCTATAGTTTTCTTTCTCAGTTTTCGATCTACCTGGTTTAAGTATCAGTACCATGTCTGTGTCATAGAAGGAATTTGGTAGGACTCCTTCAATCCCTATTTTTTCAAATAGTTTACATAGCATTGGAGTTAGTTGTTCTTTAAATGTTTGGTAGAATTCACCTGTAAATCCATCTGGCCCTGGGGACTTTTTCTTAGGAAGTTGGTTAATAGCTTGGTCTATTTCTTTTTCTGAGATGGGACTATTTAGACTACTTACTTCTTCCTCTGTTAATCTGGGCAAGCTATATTTTTGAAGGTATTCTTCCATTTCATTTAAGTTATCAAATTTATCGGCATA
The DNA here is from genome assembly GCF_048593235.1 of Sminthopsis crassicaudata. Lineage (NCBI taxonomy): Eukaryota > Metazoa > Chordata > Mammalia > Dasyuromorphia > Dasyuridae > Sminthopsis > Sminthopsis crassicaudata. The sequence goes on from NC_133617.1 coordinate 591,628,691, forward strand.
AAGTTGAGCAAAGTAGCTCCTAACTATTGTTCTAATTTCCTCTTCATTAGTGGTGAGTTCACCCTTTTCATTTTCAAGACTATCAATTTGCTTTTTCTCTTTCCTTTTTTTAATCAGGTTTACTAAGGGTTTGTCTATTTTGTTGGTTTTTTCATAAAACCAACTCTTAGTTTTATTAATTAATTCAATAGTTTTTTTACTTTCAATTTTATTAATCTCACCTTTTATTTTTTGAATTTCAAGTTTTGTGTTTGTCTGGGGGTTTTTAATTTGTTCCTTTTCTAGCAATTTTAGTTGTAAACCCAATTCGTTGGCCCTCTCTTTCTCTATTTTATGCAAGTAGGCCTGTAGAGATATAAAACTTCCCCTAATTACTGCTTTGGCTGTATCCCACACATTTTGGTATGATGTCTCATTATTGTCATTTTCTTGGGTGAAGTTATTAATTATGTCTATGATTTGCTGTTTTACCCAATCATTCTTTAGTATAAGATTATTTAGTTTCCAATTATTTTTTGGTCTATTTTCCCCTGGCTTTTTATTAAATGTTATTTTGATTGCATTATGGTCTGAAAAGGATGCATTTACTATTTCTGCCTTACTGCATTTGATTTTGAGGTTTTTATGCCCTAGTATATGATCAATTTTTGTATAGGTTCCATGAACTGCTGAGAAGAAAGTATATTCCTTTCTGTCTCCATTTAGCTTTCGCCAAAGATCTATCATATCAAACTTTTCTAGTATTCTATTTACCTCTTTGACTTCTTTCTTATTTATTTTGTGGTTTGATTTATCTAATTCTGATAGTGCAAGGTTGAGATCTCCCGCTATTATAGTTTTGCTATCTATTTCCTCTTGCAGCTCTCTTAATTTCTCTTTTAAGAATTTAGATGCTGCACCACTTGGTGCATACATGTTTAATATTGATACGGCTTCACTATTGATGCTTCCCTTTAGCAGGATATAATGCCCTTCCTTATCTCTTTTAATTAGATCAATTTTTGTTTTTGCTTGATCTGAGATGAGGATGGCTACTCCTGCTTTTTTGGTTTTGCCTGAAGCATAATAGATTCTGCTCCACCCTTTTACTTTTAGTTTGAATGTCTCATCCTGTTTCAGGTGTGTTTCCTGTAAACAACATATAGTAGGATTCTGACTTTTAATCCAGTCTGCTAACTGCTTCCTCTTTATGAGGCAGTTTGCCCCATTCACATTTATGGTTAGAAGGACTAATTCTATATTGCTTGCCATCCTATTAACCCCTGCTTATGCTTTTCCCCTTTCCTTCCCTTTTACCCTCCTATCCAGTATTAAACTGGTAAACACCACTTGCTTTTCACAGCCCTCCCTTTTTAGGATCCCTCCCCCACCTTAAAGATCCTCCCCTTATTTTATCCCTTTTCCTCGAAATTACTGTATTCCCTTCCCCTTAGCTTACTCCTTCCCTTTCACTTTTCAATGAAGTGGAAGAAGTTTCACCATAAATCGAATATGTCTATTGATACACGCTATGTTCATCTCCCTCCTTTCTTTCTCTCAGATATAATAGGTTACCTTTGCCTCTTCATGAGATGTAGTACCACCACTTTATACTTTTTTATGATATAATCTCCTTTCCACCTCTAGTTTCTAAGACAAATTGTACATATGTTCTTTACATATTTTTTTGACAGAAGTATAGTTCTCAAGATTTCTTTTTACCTTTTTTAGAAGTCTCTTGAGTTCTGTATTTGAAGATCAAACCTTTTATGTAGGTCTGGTTTTTTCATCAAAAATTGATGGAATTCATTTATTTCGTTAAATGTCCATCTTCTTCCCTGGAAAATGATGCTCATTCTTGCTGGGTAAGTCACTCTTGGTTGCATACCAAGTTCCTTAGCCTTTCGGAATATCATGTTCCAGGCCCTGCGTTCTTTTAATGTGGACGCTGCTAGATCCTGTGTTATCCTTATTGTGGATCCTCCATATCTGAATTGTTTTTTTCTAGCAGCTTCCAATATCTTTTCCTTTGTCTGATGGTTCTTGAACTTGGCCACTATATTTCTTGGCGTTTTGATTTTAGGGTCCCTTTCAGTAGGTGATCGATGAATTTTCTCAATGTCTATTTTACCCTCTGTTTCCAAAACGTCTGGGCAGTTCTCTTTGATAATTTCCTCGAAAATGGTGTCCAAGCTCTTTTTTTCCTCCCATTTTTCAGGGAGTCCGATTATTCTCAAATTGTCTCTCCTGGATCTGTTTTCCAGGTCTGTTGTCTTTCTGGTAAGGTACTTGACAGTCTTTTCAATTGTCTCATTTCTCTGGTTTTGCTTGACTCCCTTTTGGTTTCTCCTTGAGTCATTCATTTCTACTTGTTCCAGTCTAATTTTCAATGATGTATTTTCTTCACTCACTTTTTTTATATCTCTTTGTAATTGTCCAATTGAGTTTTTATCTTCTATGGAATTTTTTTCCATTGTATTTTTTAGAGAGCTGATTTCTTTTTCCAGCTCTCTAATCCTGTTTTCCTTGGAGTTGTTTACCTTTTCCAGCTCACTAATCTTGTTTCTCAATGATTTGATTTCTTTATCCATTCTGTCTTTGAATGCATGGGATGACTTCTCCAGGCTCTCTTGCCAAGCTTCCCTTTCCTTTTCCCATTTCTCTTCCAGCTCTCTTGTGAGAGCCTTTTTGATTTCCTCTATGAGGTTCTTTTGTATTGAGGAGCAGCTTATATCCCTCCCAGGGGATACATCTGGGGACATTCTGTTCCTAGTCTCTTCAGCATTTGAAGTCTGCTCCCTCTCCACACAGAAGCTGTCAATGGTTAGAGCCCTTTTGAATTTTTTGTTCATTTTGTCAGAGTAGGAATCAAAGAAAACAAACTGACAAGAGAAACAATTGGTCTGTTTTGCGGGGGATGGGGCTGGATATTATTAATGGGCTTCTTCTACAGACTGGGGGTAGGGCAGCAGAGAGCCACTAACAGAACAGCAATGACTGTACTGAGTCTGCGCTCTGAGGCTCCGAGAACGCACCGAGTCAGTCCAGGTGGGGGTTGGGGGTGGCCGGGCTCTGAGAGACGCTGGCTTTCTGGGGTTTTAATCTTCACCTCCAGTGTTTACACCCTCTCCACCGCTCCTGGCTTGCTGCCAAGACGGAGCATCCACACTGGGGCAAAAGCCCTTTCACAGAAACGGCAGAGATCACACCCCTCCCCCTCCGGTCTGAGCTGTGTGAGCTGCCTGTCTTGCTCTGGCTGTCTGCCCTCAGTCTGCGTCCAGTCTGATTGACCCTCCCCCGAACAAACACAGACCTTTTCTGGCGACTTTCAAGGATGTCTTCTCTTGGTGATAATTTGTGGATTTCTTTCTGGGTCAAGCATTAAGTCAGAGGTTTGTCATGAAGTAAGTTCTGAGAGAAAACGAGGAGCTCAAGCAGCTGTCTGCCTCCACGCCGCCATCTTGGCCGGAAGTCTATATAAGAGTTCTGACAATCTGTCTTAAAAGAATCTAAACTGATGTGCTTGCTTGCAACTTAAAAGTCACCTATGGAGCAAATTAAACAAATTACATACAACTTGCTATGTAACTGTCAGTAGGAAAAGAAAATAACTACTAAGGATAAATTATTAGAGGAAAACTTGACTGAATTAATTCTCCTTTTAAGCTGAGACATACATAAAACAAAATGTTCTTAAATTCATGGGTCTCTTTAAGAATGAAATTGCAATACAAAAATCAATCAAGCCTCCTACTTACAAAATAGGAAAAGCATACATGTGAATATGTATACACACACACACATATATCTACATATACAATCATATCAAGTATGTATATATACATATATATCACATACATATGATTATCATCCAAGAAAATATTAAGCAACACATATTTCATTCATGTCATTTAAATTGTCCACCCAAGTAGAAAATATTTCAAAAGAACTTGTCTGGAAAGTAGTTTGAATATTTTAAGTTATATCATGAAAAATATCAGCTGAAAGTTATATAGTCCCTCTTCTATTTATTCATACAACTATTAAAGGAATAGTCTTCTTTGTTGTTATTTCATTTATGTCCAATTCTTCCTGAGCCCATTTGGGATTTTATTGGCAAAAATATCAGAGTGGTTTGCCATTTCTTCCTCCAGGTCATTTTACAGAAAAAGAACTAAGGCAAACAGGGTTAAATGACTTACCCAGAGTAACACAGCTAGTTAAATAATGTCTAAGGCCAGATTTGAACTCAGAAATATGAATCTTCCTTAATTCAGGGTCAAAACTCTATTTACCATCCCAGCTAATTGCTCCTAATAATCTTCAAGGATATACTAGTTTTGAGAAAGTTTCAATATGATCTGTTTGGCCATTTGTTCATTGAACAAAATGCATTTTATATGTAAGAAACTGCAGTCATAGAATGCAAGAAATGAAAACAATCCTACACTCCAATGACCTTATTTTATAACATGAGGAAAAGGAAGTACAATGAGATGAAGAGCCTTGCTCCTCCTAGAAAAGAGTGATCCTTTCCTAAAATTATTACACTGTAAAGGTCTTTGTTTTTTTACCTAGGACAAAGCCCTCACTTTACAAATGAGGAAACTGGAGATGAAATCATTTATCCATGGTTTGCAAAACAATAAATGCAGAACTAGATTTCAATTTAAGACTCCTGATTTCCAGTGCAGCTTTCTTTTTCTGGTGATATGAGAAGGGTCATTTTTACACAATATTCTACATAAAATAGAAATCAAGTCCAAGGGAAGCCCTATCTTGAGCATATTATTTCTCCCATGTCTCATAAGAAGGACTGTGCTCTGTGGCTGGACTCTAGCCTTCACAACCCAAAATACTATTTTTTAAAAGGGAAATGAAGTAGAACAACCTTGACAGGTTTTTTCATTCTATTTACATTCACTTAAAAACCAGTGGCTATTTAAACTAGGTACCTTTATGAGCTGTATGTTCAAACACAAGTTTAACTAAACCTGATGGAAATTTTAGCCTAGTTATAAAGTTCTAAGGTAAATCTACAATTTATGCAAAAATATAAAACTAAGAAATGTCACGGAAAATAAGGCTTTTTTTTATAAGTTAAAATCATTCTTTTCAAAGTTTGTTGTAAACTTTTGTTTTCAGAAAAATTTTATATCACGTGCTAAATTTAACTTTTTCATTCTATTTTAAAAATGGAGATGTATAAACAAAGATCAAAACTAACATAATAAAATCAAGCTTATAGAAAGATCAGCATTATAGAACAGTCTTTTGTAAGCTTCCCTGGAAACAATCACCCTTTGATATATATGACATATATGATATATATGATAAATAATACAGAAGGGGATGCTAAGTGGCATAATGGATACAGCACTGGTCCTGGAGTTAGGAGGACCTGAGTTCAAATTTGACTTCAAACATTTAACACTTACTAGTTAGTGTGACCTGATTGTCTGGAAAAAAAAAAAAAAAAAAGACAGAAGCAAACATATCCTTAGGTGACTTGAACATATTCAAGACACCAACAAATTTAAGAATTCTTGCTCTTAGTGTTGGACATGGCCATGAATATTGGGAGTCATTTTACTAAGAAACTCTATAAATTCAAACTGTTGTGCTGAATTATTTAACATTGTAACACAGCAAAATGGATCCATGATTTGGACATAAAGGAATATACCATAAACAAAATAGAAGAATAAGAGATAATTTATCAGATCTTTGGAGAAGGGAGGAATTTAAGACCAAAGAAGAATTGGAGAAAATTATGAAAGGTAAAATGGACAACTTTCATTACATTAAACTAAAAAAATTTCGCACAAACAAAACCGATAGAATCAAGATTTAAAAAGAAGCAGGAAACTGAGAAAAATATTTTACATCTAAGGATTCTGATAAAGCCCTCATTTCTAAAATATGTACAGAATTGACTCAAATTTATAAGAAAACAAGTCACTACCCAATTGATAAAAGATCAAAGGATATGAACAGACAATTTTCAGATGATGAAATTAAAGCCATCTATAGACATATGGAAAACATTCTCTAAGTCACTATTGATTAGAGAAATGCAAATATAACTCTAAGATACCACCTCACACCTCTCAGCTAGGCTAAGATGACAGAAACAGATAACAATAAATGTTGGAGAGGATGTGGGAAAACTGGGACATTAATGCATTATTGATACATTGTGAAATGACTCAATCATTCTGAAGAACAATCTGGAACTATGGCCAAAGGCTATCAAACTGTGTATACTCTTTGATCCAGCAGTGCCATTACTGGGTCTGTATCCCAAAGAAATCATAAAGGAGGGGAAAAAGACCCACATGTGCAAAAATATTTCTAGCAGCTCTTTTTGTGGTAGCAAAGAATTGGAAAATGAGTAGATGCCCATCAACTGGAGAATGGCTGAACAAATTGTGGTATATGAAGATAATGGAATATTATTGTTATATAAAAAATGATGAACAAGCTGATTTTGGAAAGGCCAGGAAAGATTTACATGAACTGATGCTGAGTGAAACAAGCAGAACCAGGAATATATTGTACACAACAATAAGAAGAAGGTATAATGATTAGTGATTCAAATCTATCCCAATAGATTTTGGACAGAAAATGCCATCTGCATCCAGAAAAAGAACTAAGGAGACTGAATGTAAATCAACACATACTATTTTCATTTCTTTTCTTTTCTTTTTTTTTTTTAATGTCTTCCATATTTTTTTCCCTTGGCTCCGATTTTTCTCTCCCGACATGATTCATAAAACAATGTGAACCAATTAATTAATTTTTTTTTAAATATGGTGACACAAGATAGATTTTAGGTAAGCAAGACAGAGAAAATGCATTTTTTGATAAAGTTTCTTATATGAATATATTTACAAAACCAAAGTTCTATTAATTTGCTTAACATCACTAGAGAAGTGAAGAATTCTATTTACATTTCTTTGGATGGCATCATGACTTTAAAGATAGGAGCCTTTCTCAAAGATACAAATTCCAATTCCTCCAAGCCTTTTCATCCTCTACAATTTTCATTAAAATCTTTTCACAAAGGATTGACTAAATGGCAAGGATGTGTCAAATCTTGTGCCCATGTAAAATAACTAAACAAATTCAGAAGAGATAAATAAGCAAGTAGTTGAAGGTAGGGAAGAGCTGAAGGGGATCAGAGAAGGCCTAGTGAGAAGTGGCATTTGAGTTGAGTTTTGTAGAAAGCAAGAGATTCTAAGAAGCAGTCATGAGGAAGGAATCCATTCTAAGCATGAGTCACAGTTTACCCTAAAACAGTACAAAATTTGGAATACCCAAAATACAAGTCCATTCTCACAACAATCTTAGCACATGTAAGAATGGGTACTGAATATCCAACAAGAGATTACAATGTTGAATCGTGGAACTGAGGAGCTATATAGATTTATTATTCCTAGGATATGATAACAAGTACGCTTGCACTCTCACTTTAAGGAAAATAAATTCTGCTTTTATTTGAATTTGTGTATGTTCTAAATGGTCCTGCAAAATCATGAATCCAGTCAGAGAAACTGTTGTCAGAAGCAGAATTTCACGAGAGGAGAGGAGAGGAGAGGAGAGGAGAGGAGGGGAGGGGAGAGGAGAGAAGGGGAGGGGAGGGGAGAAGAAAGAGAGAGACACAGAGAGGGACAGAGAGGGTTGGGGGGGGAGAAGGAAGAGGAGGAGGAAGAAGAGGAAGAGAAGGAGAAGGAGGAGGAGGAAGAGAAGTATGATAAGAGGATTTTAGGTTGGTCACAAGGTCTGGTAAATGAGCCTTCTCAGGACACTGGGCCTGTGCACTGAAACAAAGGACAAGATCCTGACTTGATCTGTAAGTGGGTTAATTCTGATTTAATGCAAAATACATGAGTAGGTCAATGTAAGAAATGACATTCAGTCATAGGGACTGGAGCTATTTCATCACTGTTTGGAACTTATATTTCTATCTATGCCATATTGTAGGTACATGGAATTAGTTCCATGTTAAATGGGAAAATGCCCATACCCACAGATCCAAAAAAAGCAGCTAAATTAAACCAAGATAGAATGGGATATATGGAATAGAAGAACATTTATTAAGCCTTTATTATGTTTCCAAATACTATGTTACACACTACAAATAGAAGTAAACAAGGTAATCCTTGCATTCAAAGAGATTTCATTCTAACAGAGTAGTGACAAGGGAAGAAATACTGATTTAATTAGTTCTCAGACTTAATATAGGAAAGTATGTAGGGAGAGAGAGTGGAGGAAGGAACAAGTTTGCATGCTCTTTTTCGTTCCATGTTATACATAGAGTGAATGTTTACTTGAGCTTTATAAACTTTATAATTTTCAATAAATATAAAATATTATCATCATTTCATGATTAATCCTTTCCTTGAAAAAAATTATTTCTGTAATTATTATGGTACTGCAAATGTTTAAGCCAAAGTGATCTTCCAGTTAACTTGATGGTATGTAATTAATGACACCTAAAAGCAGTCATTTCCTCAAAAGGGACAGTCATAGATAAAGTCATAGATAAGAGACTAGGAGAATATCCCTTGGAAACAACATTGATCACAGGAATCAGGAATGTTTAGAATATAATAAAAATGTAAAAAATAGGAGAATTTCAATATTTGAAAAACTTTTTGGCACCAGCAATAAAGTTGGACTGAAATAATTGTTATCTTTGGTAGTTTCTGCTTCAGAAGAACCTGTCTGTATTGTGGGCTGAAATGTAAACAATTTTATGAATTCAATTTCCTAAAAAGCTCAGTGCATTATCAGATTATACCTAGACTTTTTTGGAACTTATACTATATAGGTTCATAGTAGTAAGTAGATAAATTTCTTTTAATATTTTAATTAAAATTAAAATTTTAAAAAGACCTTTTTCTACTTCTTAATATCTTTTTCTTTGATGCTATCACATCTTTCAATCATTCTACTAATTTTATAGTGTTGTTTTTGTTGTAGTATTCCATGTTAGATAAAGACACAAAATATATTCACTAAATTAGAAGATATTTATTCTGGAAAATACTAATAAAAAAATCATCATTTTACCAACAAAGGAAGAATATTAGCAAGTCACTCCTGGAGAATTCATGAAGAATGTATTGAGTAGATAATAACTGTGAGTGACATATTTAACTACTGAATCAATTTCAGGGGAAGGAACAGCCTTATAAAGGCATTGACCTGTTCCAGCCAAAAAAGGCTGTCTGAATAGGCAGATTCCCAGTTCTCTCCCATATACCTATTTCATTTTTTATTTTTATTTTTTGGAGGGGGGTATTTTTATTAATTTCATTTTTAATTTATAGAATTAAACATTTTTATACTATATTATAATAAAAAAGAATGCACATAAAATTGCAAATCTATTAGATCTACATTAGGTTTGCAATTTCGTGTGCAAACATCTTTTGTTTATTATACTTTTATGGTATTCCTGGGTCAAAGAATATAGGCAGTTTAGTAATTTTGGGGACACAATTCCAAATTGTTTACCAAAATGGTTAGATCAATTCACAATTCCACCAAAAATGAATTAGTGTCCCTATTTTCTACATCCCCTTCAATGTTTGTTGCTTTCCATTCCATTAATTTAAACTAATGTAATATTATAAAATGGTATCTTAATGTTGTTTTAATTTGCATTTCTTCAATCTTTTTCCTTTACATGTGTATCTGTCAAATGTGTTTCTTACAAACAACATATTGTAGGATTGTTTTTTAATCCACTCTACTATTCATTTCTGTTTTATGGGAGACAGTTCATCCCCTTAACATTCAATTATGACTACTAGTTTGTATTTCCCTCCATCTTATTTTCTCTCCTGTATATACTTTTGTTCTCTCTTTTCACCCTATCCTTAGTAATAGTTTTTTTTTTAAAAACCCAGTCCTCCTATTACCTTATCTCCTATTACCTCTTCCCCTTCTTTTAATAGTTTTTTCTAACCCATTCCACTTACTACCTTATATTCTATTTTATTTTCTCACCCCTTTCTCTTACCTTTTTTCCTAGTATTTCTGCCCTCTTTTCTTTCTTCTTTCTCCTCTTATTTCTTTAGAGGGTTAGTAAATTTCTATACCCAACTGAATGATGAAGTTATTCCCTCTTAGAGTCAAAAGTAATGAGATGAAACTTCAGACAATGCTCATCCCCCTCCTTTACTTCCTTCAATTCTAATAGGTCTTTTGTACCTTTTCATGTGAAGCAATTGCCCCATTATACCCCCTCCTTTACCCTTTATCCAGTACAGACCTTTTCCCACACTTTAATATCTTTTTCTTTAATGTTATCACATCAGAGGCCATTTACAACCATACCTTCAATCCATGTGATGTCCACCTGTTTGCGCCAGTGACAGTACAGTTCTCAAGAGTTACAGAAACAGTTTTCCTATCTAGGGATGTAAGTAATTTAATTTTTAAATAATGTATATATTTCCTCTGTTTACTTCTTTATGGTTCTTTTGAGTCTTGTGTTTATAGATTAAGTTTTCTGTTTAGTTTTGGTATTTTAATAGAAATAATTAAAAATCTCTTACTTCATTAAAGCTCCATCTGCTACTCTGCAAGATGATGCTGAGTCTTGCTGTGTAAGGGCCCTTTAAATGGGCGGACACAGTGCATCGGGAGATTGAGGCCCAGAAGTAATTTCTGTGGATATTAGGACTGCCCTTGGGCGGGATCCTGGCCATATTGAGATAGTTTTGTAATGGGTGACTCTCTCGCTGATTGGCTGTGTGTGTGACCTCACAGGCCCTATGTAAGCCCACTGCAGGCAGCAACCGCTCTCTTTAACCTCGTGCTGTTCACCCTGGCTCCCCAGCCTGGGTGGCCAAGCCAAGATGGGTAGCCGAAAGAGGTAAGGATTTTGGTAGTGAACACGTGGGTCTTCTGACCAGGTGTTCACTCGGGAACCAACAAGTCAGGGCATCAGTTAAGGCATTATGTGAGTAGGTATAATAAAGGCTTTTAAGATTACACGTGGTTGTTCTTGAGTGCACTACCGGTTATTAAGCTATAGATTCAAGAGATTGTGGCCAGAGACCTTAGAAGGCCTCAGAGGAGGCGAGCCGGGTAGAGCTCACACTGCAAAGGACAGTGGTCAAAGGTACTCTGGTGGGTCTAGGACAGACTAGTAATTGTAACTGCCAGGAGAGCACGTTACATTGCTGGATAGTTAATTCTTGATTATAACCTCTCTAGTCCTTTGCCTTCCAGAATATGGTATTCCAGGCCCTCTGATCTTTCATTGTAAAAACCTTCACATACTGGGTAATCCTGATTATTGCTCCTTGATATTTGAATTGTTTTTATTTGGCAGTTGACAAAATTTTTTCCTTGAGATTAGTTCTGAAGTTTTGCAACAATGTTCCTTAAGCTTTTCCTTGTGGGATCTCTTTTCAGAGCTGAACGATGGATTTTTTCAATGAGTATTCCCCCTCTGTTTCTAGAATACTGGCACAGTTTTCCTTAATGATCTCTTGAAGAATGCTACCTAGGCTTTTTTTTTTTTTTTTTTGATATGGCCTTCAAGTAGACCAATAATTTTTAAATTGTCTCTTATGGATCCATTTTCCATAAGAAACTTTTGTATTTCTTTTTCTATTTGGTTAATTCTACTTTTTAAGGAGTTATTTTCTTCAGATAATTTTTTTCCTTCCTTTTTTGAGCTGTTGATTCTCTCATGCATAACTCTCATTTCCTTTCTCATTTTTCCCCTAACTCTCTTACTTGCCTTTTAAAGTCTTTAATGAGCATTTCCAAAAAGCCTCTTTGGGCTTGAGACTAATTCATATCACTCTTTGAGATTTTTTCTGTGGACATTCTGTCCCCATCTGAGTTTGTGTTTTGGTCTACCCTGTCATCATAGTTGGTATTTCCTCTTTTTTTTTTAGGTTTTTATGGTTGAGCTCTGTTCCTAAGGCAAAGATGGTGCTATACCAAGCTTTCTGTGCAACTCTGAGCCTTGGCTTTGAGCACAGGGGTGCTTTGTGTTTGGAGGGGGGTAGCTTTGCCTGTTCTTTTCAGGAAACAGCCTAATTTCCCAAAATTTGTTTTCTGAGCTGAGACTAGAAACTGTCCAATGATCTGCTCCTCTACTGATCCAGGACTGAAGATCTTAGTTGCTGATTTGCTGTGAGTAAGACCCTCTCCCTGGCTTTCCTAGAGTCTATCTGATGAGACTGGTCTTTCTTGAAGTTTTTCCTGTCTATCTTGGGCTAGAGAGGGGTTTCATTCCATCAGAATCTGTTCAGAGGCTTGGTTTCATGTGGTTTTCGAGGGAAACTGGGAGAGCTCAAGAAGCTTCCTCACCTAAAGCCTATTAACTTCATAAAGGGGGCCACCAGCAAAATCAATACAAGTGCAAATAAGCAAGTAGCTAGCCTTCAGCACAGGTAAAAATGAGTTTAAAACATTTACAGGTTGCAAAGTTTTGTGCTTAGAATCAGAAAAACAAGAAGGCTCATTGCAAGGAAGCCACAGGATGAAGATCTTGGAAGTTCCAGGGCATGGGAGAGCCCAGTGTAGGAGAACAGCATTCAGAATAAGGTACTAAGGTTCAGTGCTCAGAAACTCAAAGCTCTTGTGGGGGGAAGGGGGAAGGAGATGCTTCAATCTCAGCTGCTAAAGATAAGTACAGGAACCCAGAAGACCTAGCAGGATATCAAACATGATCTACCACTCTACATAAAAGAGTAGCTGGAGATGGATTCTGACCATGATACAAGCCCCAGTGCGAGATAAAACTGAAAAGATCATTAAATCAAAGAAAACACTACCAAGTAGTTAGATTCCCTCAAAAAAGAATAAGTAACTCTGTTAATAGCTTAAAAAAAAAAAAGAAAGAAAAAAAATACTATCTTCTGGAGTCATCCTATGCCAGCACCAGTATTTGTTTTACTGTAAAAGAATCAAGAGATAAAAATCAAATAAAATCTATTAAAGAAAGAACTGGAAGGAAGAAATGTAGCTTTGAAAAGAAACTGTGTATACTAAAATCTTAAATAAGATATTAGCAAAAAGACTACAGAAAATCATCCCCAGGATAATACACCATGATCAAGTCAGATTTATACCAGGAATGCAGGGCTGGTTCAATATTAGGAAAACTATCAGTATAATTGGCCATATTAATAACCAAATTAACAAAAACCATATGATCATCTCAATAGATGCAGAAAAAGCATTTGATAAAATCCACCATCCATTCCTACTAAAAACACTTAAGAGTATAGGAATAAATGGACTTTTCCTTAAAATAATCAGTAGCATCTATTTAAAACCATCAGTAAGCATCATATATAATGGGGATAAACTGCAACCATTCCCAATAAGATCAGGAGTGAAACAAGGTTGCCCCCTATCACCATTACTACTCAATATTGTATTAGAAATGCTAGCTTTGGCAATAAGAGTGGAGAAAGAGATTAAAGGAATTAGAGTAGGTAATGAGGAAGCCAAATTATCACTCTTTGCTGATATGATGGTATACTTAGAGAACCCCAAAGATTCTACTAAAAAGCTATTAGAAATAAGCCATACCTTTATCAAAGTTGCAAGATACCAAATAAACCCACATAAATCATCAGCATTCTTATATGACTAACAAAATCCAATAGTTAGAGTTACAAAGATAAATTGCATTTAAAGTAACTACCGATAGTATAAAATATTTAGGAATCTATATGCCAAAGGAAAATCAGAAACTATATGAGCAAAACTACAAAACGCTTTCCACACAAATAAAATCAGCTCTAACCAATTGCAAAAATATTAAATGCTCTTGGATAGGGCGAGCAAATATAATAAAGATGACAAAACTACCTAAATTAATCTGTTTATTTAGCGCTATACCAATCAGACTCCCAAAAAACTATTTTAATGATCTAGGAAAAAAAAAACAAAAAACAAGAAAGTTCATATGGAAAAACAAAAAGTCAAGAATTTCAAGGGAATTAATGAAAAAAAAAAATCAAATGAAGGTGGTCTAGCTGTACCAGATCTAAAATTATATTATAAAGCAGCGGTTACCAAAACCATTTTGTATTGGCTAAGAAATAGACTAGTTGATCAGTGGAATAGGTTAGGTCCAAAGGACAAAATAATCAATAACTTTAATAATCTAGTGTTTGACAAACCCAAGGACCCCAGCTTTTGGATAATAACTCAATGTTTGACAAAAATTGCTGGGAAAATTGGAAATTAATATGGCAGAAACTAGGCATTGACCCACACATAACACCACACACCAAAATCAGATCAAAATGGGTTCATGACCTAGGCATAAAGAATGAGATTATAAATAAATTAGAGGAACATAGGATAGTTTACCTCTCAGACCTGCAGAAGAGGAATGAATTTATGTCCAAAGAAGAACTAGAGATCATTATTGATCACAAAGTAGAAAACTTTGAATATATCAAATAGAAAAGTTTTTGTACAAACAAAACTAATGCAGATAAGATTAGAATGGAAACAATAAATTGGGAAAACATTTTTACAGTCAAAGGTTCTGATAAAGGCCTCATTTCCAAAATATATAGAGAACTGACTCTGATTTATAAGAAATCAAGCCATTCTCCAACTGATAAATGGTCAAAGGATATGAACAGACAATTCTCAGATGAAGAAATTGAAACTATTTCTAGCCATATGAAAAGATGCTCCAAGTCATTATTAATCAGAGAAATGCAAACTAAGACAACTCTGAGGTACCACTACACACCTGTCAGATTGGCTAGAATGACAGGGAAAGATAATGCGCAATGTTGGAGGAGATGTGGGAAAAGAGGGACACTGATACATTGTTGGTGGAATTGTGAATACATCCAGCCATTCTGGAGAGCAATTTGGAACTATGCTCAAAAAGTTATCAAACTGTGCATATCTTTTGACCCAGCAGTGTTACTACTAGGCTTATATCCCAAAGAGATGAAAGGGACCTGTATGAGCAAGAATGTTTGTGGCAGCCCTTTTTGTAGTGGCCAGAAACTGGAAACTAAATGGATGCCCATCAATTGGAGAATGGCTGAATAAATTGTGGTATATGAATATTATGGAATATTATTGTTCTGTAAGAAATGACCAGCAGGATGATTTCAGAAAGGCCTGGAGAGACTTACATGAACTGATGCTGAGTCAAATGAGCAGGACCAGGAGATCATTATGTACTTCAACAACAATACTTTATGATGATAAATTCTGATGGACGTGCCCTCTTCCACAATGAGATGAACCAAATCGGTTCCAATAGAGCAATAATGAACTGAACCAGCTACACCCAGCAAAAGAACTCTGGGAGATGACTATGAACCACTACATAGAATTCCCAAACCCTCTATTTTTGTCCGCCTGCATTTTGGATTTCCTTCATAGGCTAATTGTACACTATTTCAAAGTCCAATTCTTTTTGTACAGCAAAACAATTGCTTGTACATGTGTACATATATTGTATTTGATTTATACTTTAACATATTTAACATGTATTGGTCAACCTGCCACCTGGCGGGGGGAGGGAGGGGAAAAATTGGAACAAAGGGTTTGGCAATTGTCAATGTTGTAAAATTACCCATGCATATATCTGGTAAATAAAAATTATTAAAAAGAAAAGAAAAGAAAAGAAATTGTGTAAGCCTTACCCAAGAAATGGATTCCATGAAAACTAGAATAGACAAACAAAAATTAATGATTCTATAACATGGCAAGAAATATTAGAACAGAATCAAAAGACTGAAAAAGAAAATAGAAGAAAAAATAAGATCCTTTATACCAAAAGCAACTGACCTGGAAAACTAGTCAAGAGGAGATCATTTAAAAATCACTAGACTATCTGACAATTATAATTCTCCCCTCAAAAAAAAGTATGAATAATAATTCATCATGAAAACTGCCCAGACATACTATACAAAGAAAAGTAAAAGATACTCTTTGCTATCAAAAAGCTTTAGTCTAATGAGGAAAACAATTGCAAAAAACTATGAACCAACATAATATAGACAATATAAACTGGAGATAAACCACAGAGGGAAAATACTATAAATTGAAGGATTGGGTAAGGCTTATTGCAGAAGCTGAAACTTCGACTGAGATTTTTTTTAAAAAGCCCATGGACACTAGGAGAGAATTTCAGACATGTCAATGAAAATACCTGGAGCTGGAAGATGGAGTGTCATGTGTGAAGCACAGTCAGAAGGCCAGTGTCTGCATGAAAGTGTATATGGAAAAGTAAAAGGTGTAAGAAGACTGGAAAGATGTGGGAAGGAATAAATGTCCCTTCAGAACCTTGCTGTCCTCAAAAGGTATTAAGGGAGTTAAATAAGGAAAAGAGGATTTAAGGATAGATTTGTTATGTTTTAAGAGTTTTCAAATAAGGAAAATGAGAGAAAGTAAAAAAGAATAATGTAAAAAGGAGAAAAATGGGAATAGAACTTGCTATTTTTCATAATTGGAGTAAGTATGAAGAAGATTATACAGAGGGAGAAGTAAAGGGAATGGGCATTATATGAGACTTGCTCTTATTTGAAATGAAAAAAAGAAAGGTTAAACACACATATATAAATATTTTAATATAGTAACATATCAGACTCAACTGGGAAACAAATAAGATTGGGGAAATAGGATAATATGGAAAATAATAACAAAGGAAGAAAGCCATAAGCAAAAAAAAATGAAGGGGAAGACAGGGAATGGAGGAGAAAAAAGTTAGAATCTAAAGTAGTGTCCATCAATTTTGGAACAGATGAAGATGAAGATGGTATATGAATGTAAATAGAATATTATTGAAAGGGAAAATGACAAAAGAGATGATTTCAGAAAATCCTGGATACTATGAACTAATGAGGAGTAAAATACAGAAAACAGAACAAGGTCTTTGGTATTAATTTTCCATTATGTGGGATGAGGGTTTAATAAATATTTATTGACTGACTGCCATAACCCACAAGCACTAAAATAATACAAACACAAAAAAATTCTCACTGAGACTATACATACCTGTAAACAGGCAATTCAAAGAATGACCAATCATTAAAATGTTTTCATTATACATGCACTATTTTCAGCTTTATTTTAAAATGTTATTAGAGAAGGAGAAAATTTTATAAAAATATACTGACATCATATGTTTTGACTCACCTGCGGCTAGCTGATTTTTTCTCTGTTTCTTTATCTATTCCTTTAGTAGATTTGACATTTTCACTTCTATCCTTTTTCAATTTTTTGGCAATTCGTTCTTTCATTAGATTCTTTTCATCACTATCGTCTTCATCTTCTTCACATCCATTTTCATTCTAGAGAATAAAATTAAATTACTTTCCTAATTAACAATTACCCCAATATTGATTGAGAAAAAAAGATGTTTTTGGTCATTACCTATATACATTGTATAAGATTTCTTCTGTTAACTATTTTAATGACTATAGGCTTTATGTTATTTCATTGATGGCCACAAAATATATGTTCGTTTATTTAACATTCACTGGTCTATTATGATTACAGTAATGTGCTGGGCACTATGAATGAGTTATACAAAATAAAAAGTGACAACAAAAATGTGTATTCTTCCTTGCAAGAATATGTACTTTTTACCTCCTGTGGCATAAACGAATTATGTAATTATTAAATAGCTGCATTTCACCAAAATTGTCTATTGACATATTAAAAAATAAAATGTCCTTTAACATTTCTATACTCACATAGTCATCACCAACCTATTATTAAAACTTAAATCTTCAATTAATTCCTGGGTGACAAACCAATAATGCAAAACTATATATATGCAAATAGAATAAAGACTTAAAGAAAAAACAATGAAGCTATTATTTCTCATACAAATTTTTGCAATTTTTGCATACAAATTTTTGCATGAACATTTAACAATTTAATGTTACTAAATTAGTTACATTTGAAATTTAAGTCATCTAGAAATAGTGTAAAACTACTTATGTAAAAGTTATTACTCACATCATCTGAATCTCCTGTCATTGAATCTGCACCCTTTTCACTAAAAGTAAACAGAAGATCCACATAAATTTCAGATTCTCCCTAAAATTGACAAAAATACTAAACAAGTGAAAAAAGCACAACCTATTTTCTAGACACATTAGATCAAGTTTACTCATTTTACTCAGTTTTTTCTTTTTGAACATACATGCAAAAGATAAAAGACAATTTAAAAACTTCATCATTACTGTTCAATAGTAGTCACTCTTTAGTCACACAAATGAAACTTATTGATTCATGAGAAAAAAAAGAAATATACTGTCGAACAAGATTTGTTATATCACTGAACCAGATTGAGTACCAGACATTTCTAATGTCAGCATGTTGAAAAACTTGAGAAGTTCCTATTCTATCAGTTCCAGCTAAAGAATATTATTTGTAATCATATATTCTTAAAAGTTTTGCTCCAAATGGGACATCTTAAAATGTGCTAACCTTAAGAAATAACATTTTATTCCCTCTCTCAACTGTAGCACTCGAACATGTCACGAACTACTATGGAAGATTCAAAGACAATGTGTAGATAAATATGTTGAACTACTCACAACTTCTTGGACCACACAACCCAATGAATGGGCTGAATAAATGCATAGTATCTAGTAAGGCAGACTATATTTAATGGAATCACCAAAATAAAATGTGAGAAGAACTTGACAAAATAATTCTATTCATAGAAAATAAGACTGAATAATCATTCAACTAATCAAGTAGCAACTAATCAGAGAACCTAATCAAAAACTTTTATCCCCAAAAAAGAAACAACACAGACTATTATAATCCATTAGACTCCAGAGAACAAAAAATATATATAATATTCATTTTAGACCAAAACATGACTGCTTGTTTTTAGAAAAGAAATTCAAGTTTTATACTTCAGTGAAAACACTAATATAAATGAAACTATTTCTATGAAAAATTTTGTCCAAGTATATTACCACTATGGCAAAACAGATTTAAACTAAATATTAATTTTTTTAATGAAAATTCCAAATAACAAAAAAATTTTCAACCTACAAAGCTTTAAAATTAAAACTTAGTTTGATGAACTGTCATATTTGCTGAGAAGTGGAGAAAACTACATTTGAAATTTCATGCACTTAAGAGAAAAAGGGAATTTAAATACTTTGAACAACAATATCCCATCCATCCCCACCCCTAAAAAATCTAACACCAAAATATCCATGAACTTGAGATTGCACTAATGTGATAGCTAACCTTTCAACAACTGGAACTGAACTGAGATGTGGATCATCCTTGAGCAAATCATGACTACTTTTGCTTTTTCCCTTCATGCTCTGTAAAATAACATTAAAAAAAATATTTTATTATGAATATAGAGGCAAAGTTTACCACCGAAAGTATAGTATGGCATGGTGCCAATAGTGATGGACTTGTTATCCAAAAAGACCTGATTTCAAATACTAGTTCTGTCACTTACTTAGGTGGATGACCTTGAACATCTCTGGGATAACTCTTCTGGATTTGAAAGCTATTTATAATCTGGCTCTAATCTTTTCCACTCATTATAGACTGTTTCCCCTTTCTACATTCTATGATGCAGGCAAATTGGACTCTTCACTATTCTTCATGCATGGCATGCTCCCTCTTTCACTATGCTTTTGCAATGCTCATACCCCATGATCTCTGAATTAAAGAATACCCTCTTTAAAGATGCAATTCAGGTACCATTTTCTAAATGAAACTTTTCCTGATCTCCCCCCACATCTCTAAAATAATAAGACTTATTCTTAAATAAATATAACAGAGCCTATAAATGCAAATAAATGCAGTCCTTTCTGACAACTTCTTTGGATAAATAAATAGTTTAAACTTGGATTCTCACTCCTTTGTAGCAATCTTCTGCCTCCACATTATCAATTCTTTTTAAAGATGCTCTGGCTAGCACCAGCCCTGAAGTCAGGAGGACGTGAGTTCAAATCTGGCCTCAGACACTTAACACTTCCTAGCTGTGGGACTCTGACTCCAATTGCCTCAGCCAAAAAAAAAAAAAAAAAAACAAAAAACAAAAAAACAAAAAAACTCTGGCCAGCACACCTAATACTGTACTGAAGCAGTACCCATTAGGGAAAGACTTTCCTTGGGATTTCTGAAGGCATCTACAACCCCAAAACATCAACCTAGAGTTAGGAAGATGTATGCTAACTCCTGGGTTCCCTGGCCTCACAACTCTGGAAGCATTCTCAAAACTGTGCCCTCTAATCAGCAGAAACAAGAATGATGAAATCCAGTCAATGATTCCTATCTTCATTCTGTTTTTCCCAGAGCACAATGCTGGGGAAATTTTCACCCAGAATTTAATCTCATTCTTCTCCATCCTCAGAAATCCCACTAAGAATGGCTGGAAGGAAGGAACAGAAGACAGAGAAGGAGGTGACACAGACTTCAATATTTTGTTTAAATATTTATTGCTATGTCTAAATTATCTGAGCTTGCATGATTTTGTCTAAGAGTAACATTTTTGGTTAAAGATCGAGAACGGAAATTATTTCATGGAAGGGGAAAAAAAATTTCCTCATTTTACTTTAGGAAAGTTTTGGCAATTTTGGTAATTAACTGAGAATAATCCAGAGCAACCCACTAGACTGACTTTGAACACAGAAAAAGATAAATAAATAAAGAGATATGTCAGCAGTAGAAAAGGGTAGCAGTTAATATAGTTGTCTTAGTATACAATGCTTGGCATATATTAGGTACTTAATCAATACCAGATAAGTGATATTAATTTTACATGTGGAATTTAAATTCTTTGTGAAGATAAATTCTAGGTGTTTTATTGAGTTAATAAATAAATAAATAAAAACTTTACAATAAACTTTATTTTACAATTATTTGAAAAAAAGGTATTATTTCTTAATACTTAAAAAAAAAAATTCCATTAGTACATGTACCCCCTACACTAATACGTCTATATCAGTTACCACCTTTTTATGCTTTCACAAGTGATCTTAGCATATTTAGATCATTGGATCATACATTTAGTCCTGGACAAACCTTAGTGATCATTAAAAAAAAAAAAAAAAAAAAAAAAAAAAAAAAAAAAGACCTTTTAAAATTTCATGGGAACTACTACAAGCATTCAGGTTAGAAATCTATTATCTTTTCTAAGATCAATGTACTGATAGACTAATTCATGTCATAATCTGAGATATAAGCTTTGAGTGGTAGGTCAGTTTCTTTTAAGTGGCCAAGGATTTGCCTAAAGAAATTCAGCATTATTCAAGAACTTCATGGAGTCTCTAGGAATATTCACTTGCAATCAAGGAAGAAAAAACAAGAGACAAAGACAGAGCCCTACAGAACATCCCTTCTCAGAGTATAGTAATGAGCACCATATCATGGATGATCAGGAGTATCTGGAAGCAGATGAGATCATTAAGAAAGAGAAGAAAGAGGCCAGAGAAAAGTCCTCAGGGATACCCAGAATTAAGGAATTAAGTGATTAAGCAGTCAGATAGGAAGGAGAACCAGAAAAGAACAGTGTCATAAGATGACAAAAGTACATAGGAGAAGGTGGTTAATAGCAAGAAATTGCAGGAAAATCAAGACGAATAAAGATTAAGGGAAGCTCACTGAATTTAGCCATAAAGCACTAGCTGATGATCTTTGAGAGAACAATTTCAGAACTGGAAGCAAGATCTTAAGAGATAATTTTAAAATAGAGATTAAGGAAGCAGAAGCAGTTGTGAAGATTTTGAGTTTAACAGATAATGAGAAGTGAATTTAGAGTTCAAATCATAGCTTCACCACTCACTGCCTTATGTGATTCTGGCCAAGGCACACACTTAGCCCTCAATTTCCTCATCAGTAAAATGATGAGATTGGAATAGATAACTCTCCAAGTTTGTTTCCAGGTTGAAATCTAAGATTCTCCAAACAACGAAAACAAATGAAAAGAGAGAATAAAAACACAATAGACTCAAGGGAAAATTCTTTAAAGGATTGGGAAATCTGAGTATAGATAGAACAAGTAAATAGAGACTGAAAAATGAAAAAGATAGGAAAGGATTCATTAATAAAGAGGCCTGCTTCTCAAAGGAGAGACATAGGACCAATTAGATTGAGAGGATAAGGAGAGGTCTAAGACTTTGCAAGAAGAGTCACATTTTCCTAAGCCTAGAACAAAGGAGAAGACAATTAGGAAAGAAGTTTTAAGAAGAGCAGAAGAGAAATGATGTGGATTTTCTCAGAAAAGTAGGGGCAATATTATCTGCTGAGAGAGAAGTAAATGGAACACGCTGACAAATATGGATGATATCTTTAATGGTAAAAAGGAGAAATGATAAATGGTACTCATAAAAATTTAAACATCAGTACCAATTATTTAAATAAAGATGGAATTTTAAATTAGTAAGACTGGGTTAAGAGACAAAATCAAGGTAGACATTTTCTAGAAACTTCCTAAAAGTTCAAAAGTTTATAAAGAAAGGCTCTGCCATATGTTCAATGAGAGAACATCCAAATACATAAGATACAAAAGTTCTATGTTGTGACTGATAAAAGAAAAAACAATCAAGTAAAGGAACAAATTATTGCCATTTTAAATTAGCTAAAGTTAAAATTCTGAAAGAATTTGAAATTTATTTAAAATGTTACTTTACTATTTTAAAGCTTCTATTACAAAAATACTAGGATAATGCAAGAGTAGAATGTAGAAATCTTATGAAAACAAATCAATACTATCTATCCAAGAAGTCTAACTTTAAGAAATTCCACTAGATAGAAAAGAAAAAAGAAAAGTGAGACTATTTTCCAAAAGGTACCAATAGAAATCTTATGAATCAAAAGAAAAAACAAATTGCAATTTCACCTGACTAACTCGGTTTACTTCTTCTTCTTCCTCTTCAGCTTCTTCTCCAAATGAAAGTAAACTAAAATTTCTAGTGAAAGAAAAAGATTCATAAAACAGTATTTAAAAGTATTTTCATTTCCAAAAAACATGCTTAAATTTTCAAAAACAAATGAGTACTTGCTATTTAACAAAAACAAGTTATGCTTTATTTTGATGAAATGTTCTATTATTTGAGTTTGCTTCCTAAATTACTTCCTAAATTAAAAAGTACTTCCTAAATTAAAGTACTTCCTAAATTAAAAATTAATTAAAATTAAGTACTTCCTAAATTAAAAAAAAAAAGAATACTTTTGCCACAGAGAACAGATATTCTCAAGCAAACAGTTCAATTTGCAAAAATAAAACCAAATTTTATCCTAAAATCTACATATTCAGATATTTTGACATAATCATCTCTCCAAGAGAGTTAACAATCTCTGAATTTGTCAATGATTGTCAATATAATTGAAATTACTGAAAATCTTGCAAATGTGTGCTCTAAAAACCCTGAAAAGATAAAACAAAGCATCATCTACCAAAATAATCTGTTTTACTCATTAATATCTGCTATGTAAAAATTATATGCAAACAACTATGCCATGCAAAAAATGGTGTTATTGGAGGAAATTGGGCAAATCGTCATAATCTTCTTAATTCCTCAACTTAAAATTAGAAGTAATGAGATTTAATGAAATAAACACTGGAAAAATCAAAAGATATAGGTTTCATTATTAACTTTACGTCTTACTGGCTTTCTAACTTGAAACAACTCACTTTACTCTAGCCCCCAGTTCACTCATTTGTGAAATGAAAGGGCTGAATTCACTCAGAGTTTCATAAACCTGTGGTCTCCAGCCTCTGAAGAAATTTCTGGATAGAGTTCAGGAGTATTATGAACTAGGATGGGGAAAAAAAATTACATCCTTATTTCACTCTAATTGGTTTTCTTTGTAATAGTATGTATTTTACTTTGGCAATGAGAAATAAAGTGAATTGTCCCAATCTGGATTTAAATCCAGTTCTTCCTGCTTTAAGGTTAGTTTTTCATCTCCTACCTTAAAAAACTTCTCTAGTTTATTGTAAGAAAAAAATACTTATAAAAATTGAAAAATCAATCCAATGGTCAATGATGGTGATATTTCATACAAATAACACTAACAAGAATGAAGCAAAGAAATAAATTAAATTCCAAAGTAGGTAAAAAATGGCCTTGCATTAGGGGTCATTTTAATAATTTGATCCTTATTAATATGTTCCAGCACTATGTAAGAAATTTTGAAACTGATTAAAAACAAAAATTATTTTTAATCAACTGCCTGAATCCTTTTATATACAACTTGTCATAAGCCATAAATTTTTATCGCCTACTCACTAAAGCAAATTTTAAGAACATCTATTAGGCAACTTTATAAATTTGTGCTTTAACTACAAATTTGAAAGCATTTTTAAAAATTCTATAATTCAAGCTTTCAAATTCTTTTAATGTCTTCCAACAACTACAGCATATTAACAAAGTTGATGAATAAGTGCTACTTTTCACATTTGGACAAAATTCTTATATTACTTTGTGCCTTTAGTTGTTAATTTCTTTACTTCATCTTCTGATTTGTCTTTCTTTGGCTTCTTATTGTCTCTTGGTATGATGTCATCAAAAGGATTAAATAAAACCTAGGAAAATATTCAAAACATTATTTATTTAAAAATATTTCCATATAATGACTTTATTTAATAATTTGTTTTTTCCTAGTGTATATATTTTCATTATCCAGCAAAGTGTCTTATATCTCTTTAAATCACTTATTTCACTTTTATGTAGACTCACGAATAATTAGAGCAATGACAGCAGTAATCTGAGTAGGATTGAACAAAGTAAGCTGATTTAGACTTCTCAAATATTTCACACTTTCCATAGGTCACATAAAAGTATTTATGCGGATTTCTTTTGCTTGTCTATACTAATTTGTTATCAAGTTTTTCTTTTTTCTTTCCCCATTCTTTCTCTTAGTTAATAGAATAAATGTGTATTAGCAGGAAAAGTTAGCAATAGTGATTCAAAAAAGCAAGAGGGAAAACCATTGAAACATTTCTTTAAATCCACAGAAGAAAACAGAAACAAATTCAAAAGGAAGCACAAGTTAGCAGGACAGTTTTTAAAGCAATGTGTAGAATTTATTATACTTTTTCTAAAGCAAATTGCACAAGACAGATTTATTATTTCACACACAATCCTCATTTTGTGTTCTGCTGTGTATATGTTGCCACATGTAAACAAGACGTGGTAAACCCATTACCTCTGAAGAACTTAAGATGAGTATTACACAGAGGGTAGTGGTGAGGCACACAGTAAGTGTGAGAAAAATGTAACCAGTGTTAGAAAGGAATAAAAAAAAAAATCATTATGAAAGATTATAACAGAAAGAGAAAAATGGGCTGACCATGTGACAAGTACATGGAATGACAAATGAATAGTAAGAATGCTCTACCCCCATGATGAGAGAAGAAAGTGATAAAAGTCTACACCATGTCAGGCAGGCTGTACCCCCAAAAGAAAATTGTTATGAGAACATGGAAAAACTAATTGAGTTGTCAAGTTCAATATTTGTATGTGTATGTATACACACACACACACACACACACACACACACACACACACACACACACCACACACATATATCTATTACTTCAACCACAGTTTTCCAAGAATTGATAATAATTTATTCAAGCTCCAAGCTTCATCAAGAATATCCTGAATACCCACCTCAGAACTTCTTATTTTATGTGGATTAAGTGGCCTTTCTTCTTCATTAATGTCCACTTCTGTCAATCTTAGCATATTGTATACTGTGTCTCCTGTTACCTATCAAATGAAAATGTTTAAAAGAGGTTAACATTCTTAATAATGAATAAGGTTTTTTTTCAAAAATTTTAAATAAAAGGACATATTTAATATTAGTACACTGGAATATATGCATATCTAATATTTCCTCAAAAGAAGAAATATATAAAATGGAATAGTTAATAAGCCTTAAAGAAAACTAAATTACTAAATCTTAGTTTTCATTAGCAATAGAAATAATGTCTTCAACATGAACTTCTAACTAACTCAGAGAAGCAAAGACATCTCAGACATTTCTTCCTTTCCTACTCAAACAGTACTTATTGTAAATCTGACTTTCCCACTATATCCCCATACTAAGTAACTCTTTCTTCAGTTCCTTGTCTTTCTTTTCTGCATTATTCCCCCTCACCCAACTCCCATTAGACTACAAAAATTTTGAGAACAGAAACTGTCCTTGTTTCAATTTATATCCTGCTGTTTAACATTGTACCTGACACATAGTAGGCACTTAATAAATGTTTCCTGACTGGCAGAATATTTTTCAAAACTTACCAAAAAACGTATGCTTAAGAATCTGAGAAGAATCTGTGCCACAAAGCAGATTTAAAGAATTCAATTTATTAAAGTGAATACAAGATGTTCAAGTATATAGCATTGGCCTCATGTTTATTCCTAAAATCCCAAATATTCCAACAGGATTAATAAGTCATTGGTATTTTAAAAAGGAAGGGGGAAAAAAAAAAAAATCAAACCTGTAATTCCATGTCCTTCTTCAGCAGAATGGTCAAAGCAAGAGATTTGCTTATTTTCTCCCAGCAGTACTGATTAGAGCTAATAACTTTAAATGTTCATGCTCTTAAGTTTAAAAAAAAAATTCACATTTATCTTGGGTTTCTAATTTAAATTTAAATTATCTTTATATGGTTTTCCTCCACTAGGATGATAAATTCAAGCTTTAATCAAAGGATGGGTAAATGGAAAATAAACCAGCAGAGGGAGCTACAGACTTATAGATCTAAAATGCTAGGTTTACTCTTTTGTTTTGTTTTAATTTCTTGCAGTAAAATAGGATAATTCAGAGACTATATTCAAATAAAAGTTTACTGAAAACTCAGTCAAAGAATATACATTAATAAATGCCAAATAAAAAAATTTTTGGAGCAGAATCCAAACATGTTGAAAAGAAAATCTGAAAAAATTTAAATAAATTCCTTTCATTTTAAACATTAATAATGCTATAAGTAAAATTAATTATAAATAGTCAATTCTATTAAATACCTACTATGTGCCAGACAGTATGCTAAATGCTAGGGATACAAAAAGAGGCAAAAGATAATCCAGTTTCCAAGAAGCATATAATCTAATAAGTGAGACAATAAACATGTACATAGAACCCATGTATAAGGATAAATGAGAAAAAAAAAAAATTAGCAGTGAAAACACTACAATTTAGAAGGGTTAGGAGAGGTATCCTGAAGACATTGGGATTTTAGTTGAGACTATAATTTCATTATTAAAAATTAATGTAGGAAAACAGATTAAATTATATCATAAGTAGTATATAACTACAGTTGTTTAAAAAAAATTTTGAACGCCAACTCTTTTAGAAGCAAAAGTTCTGATCACCATCACTTATCAATTTCACTTGCTACAATGAAATTTCTGTTTAGCCAAATGAATTGAACAGCCATTAGAATTCATACTGAACATGACCATTTGCTAAACACTGGGGGAAAAAAAATGAATTAAAAAAAAAAAAAAAAAAAACAAGAACCAATTTACAAATGTTGAGAAATCAAAAAGTTTATAAGAAACAAGTGAATCTTAGAAATTGAGAACTGAACACTAACCTTTCCAAAAATGGTATGTTTATTGTTAAGTTCATCTGCACGACCCAAGGTAAAGAAAAACTGACTGCCATTATCATGAGGTCCAGCATTTGCCATGGCAACCAGTCCCCTCCGATTAAACCGCAATCGTGAGTGAAATTCATCCTGTAGAAAAAAAAGAAAAGGTTAAGTGTGTAAGCTCAGTTGAGTCAATGTTCACTTAGCTGGCAGACTCCTCCTTTTCATCCTGTATCATTAAAAAAAAAAAAAAAAAAAAAGGTTAAGTGTGTAAGCTCAGTTTAGTCAATAGGCAGGATCCTACACATTTTATTTTCTATTAAAATTTTTTCTTTCTTTATTTCTTTTTATATTATATTGAACTGATTTTCAAGTTTAACAAAAGTCTGAATTTACTTATCATCAGTAACAATACATCTTGGAAAGGTAGGAAGGGACCAGGATGACTTTAAATGCCAAATGGAGATTTTATATTTTTAGTTTATCAGGAGTCAATGGAATTTACAGATTTCACACATATATTGTATCTAGGATATACTGTAACACATTTAACATATATGGGATTGCCTGTCATCTAGGGGAGGGAGTAGAAGGAGGGAGGGGAAAATTTGAAAAAGTGAATACAAGGGATAATGTTGTAAAAAAAAATTACCCATGCATATGTACTGTCAAAAAAATTATAATTATAAAATTAATACAAAAAAAAAAAAGAGAGAAAGAGAAAATTGGAGGAAGAATAGAGACAAGATGGCGGGACTAATGTGCTGTAGAAGATGAGAGAGGATAGTATTAACGATCCATGCAAAGGAGTTTGCCAAGCAAGAAGGATCTAACCCTTTAGAATCAGTCCTCTCACAAATACACACAGGTCAATATAATTTTAGGGAACCTAACCAATATCATCATATCATCATGTTATATACTGGGGATGCTCATAGATCTGTGGAGAGTGCATGGGTATCTGAATACATTTACCAAATCATTCTGTCATCCAAGTAAGTACAACATTTATTTTCACCCAATCCCATTCCAACTCCATTATTCTTTGGGAACCCAAAAAACTGCCTCCCCTTCTTTTCTCCTCCATTTATAGTGGCAAATGAGCATTGGCTTATTTTTTTAAATGCACATATAGCAACTCTTTAAACATTTCTATACATGTGGTATGATTTCATCTGCCAATGTCCAAGATGGCTCAGTGCCTAAAAATGAATCTTTTTTCTCTATATAAGATATTAAAGATTCCATTTATTTCATTAACCTATAATTTATAGGGAATTCACTCAAATTCAATTGAACAAAAGAGTTAAATGGTATATACAAAAAAGTGTTAAGTAGTACAACATTCAGAAGGGCTAGAAAGACAAAAATAAAAAAGCCCCTTATGGAATTTACCTTTTTTTTCCCCCCTGGGGGCAAGAGTAGAGGCTAAGATTCATTAATAGCAAGTACTTCTTCAAAGGAAAATTCCTTTTAAAAAAATTTTTAAATTCTCAATCCATATTTTCAAATCCATAACTATTTGAAATACAAATCAAATATCACACAAGCCATTATCATTTTTATTGTGTGACAAAATAAAGTCACCTGTAAATAGTAAACTAAAAAATTAAATATGATACCTATAAGATTTGTCATGTTGATGTGTTACACTAATTCATGCCAGAAGAACAAAGGAATATTCCCTTCTGTAAATGTTTCAGAGAAGTGTGAAGCTTTGTTGTTTCTATTCCACATTTTTAAGATCTTTACTAGAAACTATGGCAAAATTTAAATGGTTTAAAAGATCTAAAAAGTGAATGTCTAACAGCTTAAGAAAGAAAACTGTACTTGAGAACACCAATAATGTTCCTCACATTTCTACAGTCCTTTACACAGCATTAATAGCTACCTTCATTTAACATTTTGCATATTATCTTTTTTCATCCTCACATTATCCTCTTAGGTAGGTAATAAAAGTACAACAATATTTGTATAACCTTCTTTTATAGACAGAATGAGAATAAATGCTCTTTACAAAATCATTTGGCTTGTGAAGAATGGAGGTCCTTAAGGCCCTAGTTCAGTTATTGATCCATATTGAATTAAAAAAAAAAGGATCCTTCCTCATTCAAAGGAGAACTATGGGAATATAGAACAAAATAAACTTTTAATTGACTCATACATTCTCATTACCATAAATAAAAGTTCACACCATCAATTCTTTTTTCTTTTAGATTTATGCTAATAGCTTTAAAAAAAAATCACTAGTCTATTCCTAATCATTTTTTCCCCTTTCAGACTGAAATAGATTGAGTTCTGTGGCAATTAAGATTCCTAGTACAGTTATGATTAGGGTGGAGAGTTTTGTAAGGGTGGGTATGGTTATAGGAATTATTGTGGTTGGAGGGATGTTTGATGTTAGTAGGAATCCTGCGAAGATGCTTCCTAGAGCAAGTCCTTTAAATTTGGGAATTTTATTCCTGTCATAGGCTTTATTTTTCTTATTGAATCTTTTTTTTTTTTTTTTTGACATGTATTCTGTGCTATGGTACACTGTTGCACAAAATTAGCAGTGTAAAATATATGCACTTTACAGCTTAAAACTGTTGAAAAAAAATTTCCTAAATGTCCCAAAACCTTTCCATTTTTCTTTAGTCAGAGATCAAATGAAGCAAGATTTCACTGCAATTGATATTCTTCATTTTTGAATGATACAGTCATCATTTTCTATTATCATCTTATACTTTGTACACCTGTACTATCTAACTTCAAAGAATCAAATAATTGGCCTGTGAAAGGAATAGAAAAGCTTTGTCAGTTTAAGTGTTGCCATTTATGAAATTCTGAGTAAATGGCTGCTTTGTCTAGCCTACCTTACATCATTAATTGGTTCAAAGAAAACATTTTGATGAACAAAAAGTTACAAGGTAATAGTTAATTCCATAGCAACAATATTACAAATGGAATATTTGTTTCTCCAGTAGCCTAAGCATCATTATAAAAGCTAAAAGTGGCTTGTATCTGAGACTGAAACAAATCTAAGCATGGTATATATTACATGAGATCAGAGGGATTCCTGAGGTTGAAAGCTGTGAAGAATCAAAGCAAAGTATACACTAAGAGACTTGAAGTTAAAAAGAAAAAGGGATTACCTCTTTTTGCCTCTGGACTTTGTAAACACCTACTTTAAAGGCCAGATAGTTTATCAATTAATATTCATTTAACACCTTATATGTCATATAAGTATGTACAAATAAGCTATTGATAGGATAAGTAAGAAATAATGAAAAGAGGTTTCTTATAGAATGTGGAATTTTCAGTGGGATTTGAAGGAAGCAAGGTGGTGAAAGTGAAGAGAAAGAATTCCAGACATAGATAATAGCCAGCAAAAATGTCCAGAATCTGAAGATAAGAGAGTTTTGGGTAGAAGAACAGCAAGGAGGCCAATCACTGAATCATAAAGCACATGATGAGGAGTAAGATACACACACCCACATCCACACCTACACATACTCACCCACACCCACAATTAGCCAAAAGGCAATAGAAAAGAGGAAAAAGACCAAATTCGGTGCCAGTCAGGGAAACAAGCATGTAGCCTCTCAAAGTTAACAGAGAATGGATTAAAATACAACCTTCAAGGTTTCTATTAGGAAGAAACAAGAGCAAAAAATTCACTCAATGCCCTGGCTGTACCAGACTTAAAACTATATTATAAAACAGGAGTCATCAAAACTCATTTGATACTGGCTAACAAATAGAATGGTAGATCAGGAAAATAGGTTAGGTGCACAAAACAAAATAGTCTAGGACTATAGCAATCTAGTGTTTGATAAACCCAAATATCCCAGCTTCTGGGATAAGATTTTATTATTTAAAGAAAATTGCTGGGAAAACTGGAAATGAGTAAGGAAGAAACTAGGCCCTAACCCATACCTAACACTCTTTACCAAGATAAAGTTGAAATGAGTTCATGATTTAGACAAAGAGTGAAACTAAAAGGAAATCAGAAGAACAAAGGATAGTGTACCTCTCAAATCTGTGGAGAAGGATGGCATTTATGGCCAAAGAGAGCTAGAGTACATTATGGAATGCAAAATGGGTAATTTTGATTATCCTAAGTTAAAAAAATTTATACAAACAAAACCAATATAGACAAGATTAGAAGGGAAGCAGTAAACTGGGAAAAATATTTTGCATCCAAGGGTTCTGATAAAGCCCTCATTTCTAATATGTACAGAATTGACTCAAATTTATAAGAATTCAAACCATTCTCCAATTGACAAATGGTCAAAGGATATGAACGGACAATTTTTAGATTAAGAAATTAAAACTATTTCTTGTCATATGAAAAAATGTTCTAAATCACTAGTGATCAGAGAAATGCAAATTAAGACAACTCTGAGATACTACTACATATAGTATCTGATATACTACATATAGTATCTGAGATACTCCTCAGATTGGCTAAGATGACAGGAAATGATAATGTTGGAGGGGATTTGGGAAAAGTGAGACACTAACACTTTGTTAGTGGAGTTGTGAAATGATCCAACAATTCTGAAGAATAATATGAAACTATGCCCAAAGAATTATTAAACTGTGCATACCCTTTGACTCAGCAATGTCTCTACTGTGTTTGTATCACAAGCAAATCATAAATAATGGAAAAGGACCCACATATGCAAAAAATACTTGTGGCAGCCCTTTTTGTAGTGGCAAGAAACTGGAAACTGAGTAGATGTCCATCAGTTGGAGAATGGCTGAGTAAGTTATGCTATATGAATATTATGGAATAATATTCTGTGCTACAAGAAATGATAAATGTGGGTCAGCTAGATGGCACAGATATTAAGAGCATGGTCCCTGAAGTGAGAAGAACCTAAATTCTCAGAGGGTGGAGCCAAGAGTAGACAGGTCTTTATCTGAGCTCTTCTTGGCATCCCTGAGATCAACATCAGATCAAGCCTCTGAGCTGGTTTTGGAATGACAGAACCCATAAATATTTGGAATGTAATAAATTTTCAGCAGAAGATATTTTGAAAGAACTTCAGAAAAGATCTGTTTCAATCAGGCACAGGGGGAGGTGGTCAAGGGCAGCACAGGGACCCAGGGTGACGTGGAATTGATGCATCAGGAATCTACCCAGAAGCTCTTAGCAAAAATACAGCAGCATTGACTACTCTGTCCTGGTTGCAAGCCAGTGGAGCAGTAGATTAGCTGTGAGACATCCAATGCAAATACAAAAGACAAATAGTGAGTCTCTGAACCCCAGAATAGTGGGACTTGGCCATGTCCACCCAGCATCTAGTGTAAAGCTGCTGGGGCAATAGAGGAAGCTTGGAACAACCTCCCCTTTCCTAAAAGCATAAAAAAAAAATGATCAAAAGAGCAAAAAGAACTCTGACCATAGACAGGTTTTATGGAGAAAGAGAACAGACCTCAAACCCCAAAGATCCTAAAAGCAAATCATCTCCAGATGAAGTCACAAAGAATGTTATGAGTTGGTCATCATCTCACAAAGCTCTCTTGAAAGAATTCAAAAAGGATCTTAAAAGAAAGTTAGAAGAAAAATGGGAAAAGGAAATGAGAACTTTGCAAGAGAGTTTGGAAAAAGAAACACAGAAATTATATGACGAAAATGCCTTAAAATATAGATTTAATAAAAAAGAAAAAACATATAAATCCTTTCAAAATAGACTTGAGGAAATGGAAAAAGCAAATAACTCCTAATAAAAAAGATTTGAAAAAGAAACCAATTAAATGAAAAACAGAATTTGTAATCTAATGAATAAAATACCTGACTTAAAAGTTCAATTGGTCAAATGCAAAAAGATAAAAAAGCTAACTGAAGAAAATGACTCACTAAAAATCAGCATTGAACAAATAGAAGTGAATGATTCATTAACAGTTCAAGAATCAGTCAAACAAAACCCCCCAAAAAACAAAAAAAAAAAAATAAAGAAAATGTAAAATGCTATATTGGGGGGGAGGGGGGAGGAAGAATTGACCTGGAAAACAGATTCAGGAGAGACAATGTAAGAATTATAAGACTACTTGAAAACTATGATGCATATTTCTACTGGGTTTGTATCCCAAAGAGATCATAAAGGAGGGAAAGGGAACCACATATGTAAACATGTTTGTGGCAGCCCTTTTTGTAGTGGCAAGAAACTGGAAACTGAGTGGATCCCCATCAGTTGGAGGATGGCTGAATAAGTTATGATATGTGAATGTTATGGAATATTATTATTCTATAACTAATGATCAGCAGGATGGTTTCAAAGAAGTCTGGAGAAACTTACATGAATGATGCTAAGAGAAGTGAGCAGAACCAGGATTTCATTGTATGTGGTAACAACAAAATTATACAATGATCAATTCTGATGGATATGGCTCTTTTCAACAATGAGGTGATTCATGCAAGTTACAATGGTCTTGTAATGAAGAGAGCCATCTAACCCAAAGAGAGGGCTGTGGGAATTGAGTGTGGATCACAACATAGCATTTTCACTCTTTTTGTTGTTTGCTTGTATTTGGTTTTCTTTCTCATTTTTTTCTATTTTGATGATTTTTCTTGTGCAACATATTTGTGGAAATATGTATAAAAGAATTGCACATGTATAACAAATGTTGGATTTCTTCCCTTCTAGGGGAGGGATTGCAGGAAGAAGAGAAAAAAAAAATTTGGAATACAAGGTTTTTTAAGGGTGAATGTTAAAAATCATCAATGCATATGTTTTGAAAAGAAAAAGCTTTAATAAAAAAAAATTTAAATCCAGCCTCAGATACTTTCCTTCTCTAACTGTGTGGCCCTAAGCAAATCACTTAGCTCCAATTGCCACACATACACAAGAAATGATGAATGTGATAAACAGAGAAGGAAAGGTCTATATGAACTGATGTAGAATAAAACAAGAAAAGACAAGAAAAAATATGTACAGCAACTACAGCAATGTAAATTGAAAACAAAATGACACATCAAAATATCAAGTGACAAAATTATAAAAATCAAAGAAGATCAAATGTGGATATAAGACATATCCTATCCCTTCATGAAGATGGGAGTCCACAAGTGTTATTATACATTGAGCATTTTCAATTTTTAAAATATATTCTTTTTTTATCTCTTTTTTTTTTTTGTCTTTAAGAAATATTATTTGTTGTATAAGATGGCTCTGTGAGAAGAGGAGAAATTCTGGGCATAACTATGATAATGATGATGATGTGTGTATGTGTGAAATTATCAATTAAAAAACATGGAAAGATAGACATGAAATGATAAAAAGTAAAATAAGTGCAAGAAAAGAAATAAGGATAACGACAAAAACAATGACAACACAAAGAACCAGATATATGTATGTAAAATTAAAAGAAGATGCTACAAAAAGTAGACAAAGCAAGCACAAGTAGGAGGCTCACAAATGTTGCATATTACACATTATTTTCAGATTTTTTTCTATGTATTGATCAGTTATGCTGATATTTTCCTTTCTTTCTTTTTTTTTTTTTTTTTTGCTTTAAAAAATGTATTTACAATATAGTATTGCTGTCTGGGAGAGGCAAAGGGAGGGAGACTGAGAGAAAATATAATGATGTAAAAAAAAATAATAATAATACATTTTAAAATTAAGAGGAGAAAGCTTCTGAGGAAAGAATTAGAAGGAGAGTAAATAGTTTATAGAGGTAGCTGTATGGCAACTGGATAGTGTGCCAAGCCAGAAGTCACGAAGACTGATCTTCACAGAGTTCAAATCTGGCTGTAGAAACTATCTGTGATGCTGGGCAAATCAATTTTTAATTAATTTATTTATTTTTTGTGGAGGGGCCCTCAGTTTTGACTCAGTTCTTCATCTGTAAAATGAGCTGGAGAAGGAAATAGCAAACCACTACATGGGATCATGAAGAGTTGGACACGATTAAAAACTGAACAACAAAAAGTAGCTTATAAGAGAAAGTGCTAAATCTTATCCAAGTAATATACGTCATGAAAAATACAACAGACCAAAGAAAACCTGATTACATGAAAGAATGAAAAAAATAAAAGAAAATATAAGATATCTGATTAAAGAAACAACTGACTTTAAAAATAGGCCAAAGATAAATAATTTAATAGTGTTTGGACTTTCTAATATATACATATAGATATTTTAAAGTCTGTATACTATATTTTAAGAAATTACAAATGAATGAGAAGAGAACTTAGAACATTTCTAGGCTTTTGCCTTTTTGGAAAAGATAACCAAAAATAACTTCCCCTCCTAAACCAAATCTAATCCAAGGAGTTAGGGGGTACAGTAGCTAGAGAATGGGGATGGAGGACCGAAAATAGATTTTAAAACATTTCTAATGAAAATCAGAGTAGGAACTCTGAAATATAAATACAAGAGACCAGAAGAACCAAGAAAGGCAAATTAATCAAATTAAATAAGAAAAAGAGATGACTTCAAGATGGACTGGTTCTGTTCTAAAACTTTACTGAGGAGATATAGAAAGAGAGTAAAATATCCCAGTACAGAAGGGCAGAAAAGGGAATGATACTTGCTAATTCTCATACTTGGGTTCCTTGAGAACATTACATAATATGAAAGGAGTAGCGATAATAGGCATCAGATGGATAATAGACACCACTCTTATTTAAAATGAACAAAGGAAGGTTGAAAACACAAACACTAGCATACACAATTTGAAGTAGAAACACACTAACAACAAGGAAACAGAGAAACCAAAGTAGAGGATAATATAATATCAAAGATGGAGTAACTATAAGCAAAACAAATTTCCTGATTCTACTAAGGTAAAAAAAAAAAAAAGAAATAAAAGAATATAAGGGGATGCCAATCAAATAGGGAATGGTTGAGCAAATGGTGGTATATATGTGTAAGGGGATATTGTTATATTGTAAGAAGTAAAGAAAGAGATAATTTCAGAGAATCCTGGTTAAGAAGAACCTGAAGATGAGAAAAGTAAGCATAGAACAATGATAGAGGCCTTTACACCTCATACTGAGGAAGGACTAGATAAATGATGCTTTAAATCTAAAAAATACTAACCAAAACATATAAATCAAAGCTCACCTTGAAAGGAGCTCCATAGATAGATTCTCCGCCAGTTCCAGTACCAGTAGGATCTCCTCCTTGGATTATAAAACCAGGTACAACCCTATGAAATATTGTGTTGTCATAATAACCTGAAAAGAAATTGAGATTTTAACATGATAATCTCTGAGATTCTTTTTTTCTTCTCAAGTTTACTGTAGAGTTCATTCTTGTTTAGCCATTCATAGAAACTTTCTGAAGCCTCATTCAAACTCAGGGGCTCAGAAGCTTTGTTTCCACATTCAATCCTCTTCTTAAAAAATGTCATATTAAATTGGTTTTTCCATTTTAATATATTTCCAGGCCTTCCTTTTCTTAAAAAAAAAAAAAAAGGTCACCCTATTGGGGAAGCTAGGTAGCACAGTGGATAGAGCACTCACACTGAAGTTAAGTCTGGCCTCAGACACTTCCTAGCTGTGTGACCCTGGACAAGTTAGTTAACCCCAATTGCCTCAGGAAAAAAAAAAAAAATTCACCATCACTTCAAAGATAAACTCATCAGACATCTACATAATATTTCTTCCATTTCTTGGTGAACTGCTTCCTTTTTAACCTTTACAATCTAGTTTCTGTTTCTACTGCTCCAAGAATAATCCAAGTGAAAATTCAGGCTCTGCAGTTTACTACTACTAAGAACTAAAAGTCATTCAAGCTCTCTTAGAATCATAACCAATACCAGGTCGATCGAAAACTGAGAAAGAAAATTATAGACCAATTTCCTTAATGAATATTGATGCTAAAATCTTAAATAAGATATTAGCAAAAAGACTTCAGAAAATCATCCCCAGGATAATACACTATGATCAAGTAGGATTTATACCAGGAATGCAGGGCTGGTTTAATATTAGGAAAACTATTACTATAATTGACCATATTAATAATCAAATTAATAAAAACCATATGATCATCTCAATAGATGCAGAAAAAGCATTTGACAAAATCCAACATCCATTCCTACTAAAAACTCTTGAGAGTATAGGAATAAATGGACTATTCCTTAGAATAATCAGGAGCATATATTTAAGACCGTCAATAAGCATAATATGCAATAGAAATAAACTGCAACCTTTCCCAGTAAGATCAGGAGTGAAACAAGGTTGCCCACTATCACCATTACTATTCAATATAGTACTAGAAACGCTAGCCTCGGCAATAAGAGCTGAGAAAGAGATTCAAGGAATTAGAGTAGGAAATGAGGAAATCAAACTATCACTCTTTGCAGATGACATGATGGTATACTTAGAGAACCCCAAAGACTCTGCTAAAAAGCTATTAGAAATTATTCATTAGGAGCTACTTTGCTCAACTTTATGCCGATAAATTCGATAACTTAAAAGAAATGGAAGAATACCTTCAAAAATATAGCTTGCCCAGATTAACAGAGGAAGAAGTAAGTAGTCTAAATAGTCCCATCTCAGAAAAAGAAATAGACCAAGCTATTAACCAACTTCCTAAGAAAAAGTCCCCAGGACCAGATGGATTTACAGGTGAATTCTACCAAACATTTAAAGAACAACTAACTCCAATGCTATGTAAACTATTTGAAAAAATAGGGATTGAAGGAGTCCTACCAAATTCCTTCTATGACACAGACATGGTACTGATACCTAAACCAGGTAGGCTGAAAACAGAGAAAGAAAACTATAGACCAATTTCCTTAATGAATATTGATGCTAAAATCTTAAATAAGATATTAGCAAATAGACTTCAGAAAATCATCCCCAGAATAATACACTATGACCAAGTGGGATTTATACCAGGAATGCAGGGCTGGTTTAATATTAGGAAAACTATTAGTATAATTGACCATATTAATAATCAAATTAATAAAAACCATATGATCATCTCAATAGATGCAGAAAAGGCATTTGATAAAATCCAACATCCATTCCTACTAAAAACGCTTGAGAGTATAGGAATAAATGGACTATTCCTTAAAATAATAAGGAGCATATATTTAAAACCTTCAGTAAACATCATATGTAATGGTGATAAACTAGAACCTTTCCCTGTAAGATCAGGAGTGAAACAAGGTTGCCCACTATCACCATTACTATTCAATATAGTACTAGAAACTCTAGCCTTGGCAATAAGAGCTGAGAAAGGGATCCAAGGAATTAGAGTAGGAAATGAAGAAATCAAATTGTCACTTTTTACAGATGACATGATGGTATACTTAGAGAACCCCAAAGACTCTGCTAAAAAGCTATTAGAAATAATTCAGAATTTTAGCAAAGTCACAGGATACAAAATAAATCCACATAAATCCTCAGGATTTTTATACATTACCAACACAATCCAACAGCAAGAGATACAAAGAGAAATTCCATTCAAAATAACAGTCGATAGTATCAAATATTTGGGAATATATCTACCAAAGGAGAGTCAGGAATTATATGAGCAAAATTACAAAACACTTGCCACAAAAATAAAGTCAGATTTAAATAATTGGAAAGACATTCAATGTTCTTGGATAGGCCGAGCGAATATAATAAAGATGACAATACTCCCCAAACTAATCTATTTATTTAGTGCTATACCAATCAGACTCCCAAGAAACTATTTTAATGACCTAGAAAAAATAACAACAAAATTCATATGGAAGAATAAAAGGTCGAGAATTGCAAGGGAACTAATGAAAAAAAAGTCAGAGGAAGGTGGTCTAAGTGTACCTGATTTAAAGCTATATTATAAAGCAACAGTCACCAAAACCATTTGGTATTGGCTAAGAAATAGACTAGTTGATCAGTGGCATAGGTTAGGTTCACAGGACAAGATAGTGAATAAAAATAGCAATCTAATCTTTGACAAACCCAAAGATCCCAAATTTTGGGATAAGAATTCATTATTTGACAAAAACTGCTGGGAAAACTGGAAATTAGTATGGCAGAAACTAGGCATGGACCCACATTTAACACCACATACTAAGATTAGATCAAAATGGGTCCAAGATTTAGGCATAAAGAACGAAATCATAAATAAATTGGAGGAACATGGGATGGTTTACCTCTCAGACTTGTGGAGGAGGAAGGAGTTTGTGTCCAAGGGAGAACTAGAGACCATTATTGATCACAAAATAGAACATTTTGATTACACCAAATTAAAAAGTTTCTGCACAAACAAAACTAATGCAAACAAGATTAGAAGGGAAGTAACAAATTGGGAAAAAATTTTTACAGTGAAAGGTTCTGATAAAGGCCTCATCTCCAAAATATACAGAGAATTGACTTTAATTTATAAGAAATCAAGCCATTCTCCAATTGATAAATGGTCAAAGGATATGAACAGACAATTTTCAGATGATGAAATTAAAACTATTTCCACTCATATGAAAGAGTGTTCCAAATCACTATTGATCAGAGAAATGCAAATTAAGACAACTCTGAGGTATCATTACACACCTGTCAGATTGGCTAAGATGACAGGAACAAATAACGATGAATGTTGGAGGGGCTGTGGGAAAACTGGGACACTGATGCATTGTTGGTGGAGTTGTGAAAGAATCCAACCATTCTGGAGAGCAATCTGGAATTATGCCCAAAAAGTTATCAAAATGTGCATACCCTTTGACCCAGCCATACTACTACTGGGCTTATACCCCAAGGAACTACTAGAGAAGGGAAAGGGTCCTGTATGTGCCAAAATGTTTGTGGCAGCCCTTTTCATAGTGGCTAGAAGCTGGAAGATGAATGGATGTCCATCAATTGGAGAATGGTTGGGTAAACTATGGTATATGAATGTTATGGAATATTATTGTTCTATAAGAAATGACCAACAGGAGAAATACAGAGAGGCTTGGAGAGACTTACATCAACTGATGCTGAGTGAAACGAGCAGAACCAGAAGATCATTATACACTTCAACAATGATACTGTACGAGGATGTATGCTGATGGAAGTGGATTTCTTCAACATAGAGAAGAACTAATCCAATTCCAATTGATTAATGATGGACAGAACCAGCTACATCCAGAAAAGGAACACTGGGAAATCAATGTAAACTGTTATTTTTACCTTCTGAATCCAATTCTTCCTGTGCAACAAAAAAATTCGGTTCTACACACATATATTGTATCTAAATTATACTGTAATATATTTAACATATATAAGACTGCTTGCCATCTGGGGGAGGGGGTTGGGGGAGGAAGGGAAAAAATCTGAATAGAAGTAAGTGCAAGGGATAATGTTGTAAAAAATTACCCATGCATATGTACTGTCAAAAAATGTTATAATTATAAAATAAAATAAAAAATTTAAAAAAAAAAAAAAAAAAAAAAAAAAGAAATTATTCAGAATTTTAGCAAAGTGGCAGGATACAAAATAAATCCACATAAATCCTCAGCTTTTCCATACATCACCAACGAAATGCAACAGCAAGAGATACAAAGAGAAATTCCATTCCAAACAAATGTTAAGAGTATAAAGTATCTGGGAATCTATCTATCAAAGAATAGTCAGGAATTATATGAGAAAAATTACAAAACACTTGCCACAAAAATAAAGTCAGATTTAAATAATTGGAAAGACATTCAGTGCTCTTGGATAGGCCGAGCGAATATAATAAAGATGACAATACTCCCCAAACTAATCTATTTATTTAGTGCTATACCAATCAGACTCCCAAGAAACTATTTTAATGACCTAGAAAAAATAACAACAAAATTCATATGGAAGAATAAAAGGTCGAGAATTGCAAGGGAACTAATGAAAAAAAACTCAGAGGAAGGTGGTCTAAGTGTACCTGATCTAAAGCTATATTATATAGCAGCAGTCACCAAAACCATTTGGTATTGGCTAAGAAATAGACCGGTCGATCAGTGGAACAGATTAGATACAAAGGATGAAAAAGGGTATATCTATAGCAATCTAATCTCTGACAAACCCAAAGATACAACATTAGGGACAAAAATTCATTATTTGGAAAAAACTGTTGGGGAAATTGGAAATTAGTATGGCAGAAATTGGATATGGATCCACACTTAACACCATATACCAAGATAAGATCAAAATGGGTCCATGATTTAGGCATAAAGAATGAGATAATAAATAGATTAGAGAAACAGAAAATAGTCTACCTCTCAGACCTGTGGAGGAGGAAGGAATTTATGACCAGAGGAGAGCTAGAGATCATTATTGATCAAAAATAGAAGATTTTGATTACATCAAACTAAAAAGTTTCTAAACAAACAATACTAATGCAAACAAGATTAGAAGGGAAGTAACAAATTGGGAAAATATTTTTAAAAGTAAAGGTTCTGACAAAGGTCTCATTTCCAAAATATATAGAGAACTGACCCTAATTTGTAAGAAATCAAACCATTCTCCAATTGATAAATGGTCGAAGGATATGAACAGACAATTCTCAGATGATGAAATTGAAACTATTTCCACTCATATGAAAGAGTGTTCCAAATCACTACTGATCAGAGAAATGCAAATTAAGACAACTCTGAGATACCACTACACACCTGTCAGATTGGCTGAGATGACAGGAACAAATAATGATGAATGTTGGAGGGGATGTGGGAAAACTGGGACACTGATACATTGTTGGTGGAGTTGTGAAAGAATCCAGCCATTCTGGAGAGCAATTTGGAATTATGCCCAAAAAATTATCGGGCTGTGCATACCCTTTGACCCAGCATTGCTGCTATTGGGATTATATCCCAAGGAAATACTAAAGAGCGGAAAGGGACCTGTATGTGCCAGAATGTTTGTGGCAACTCTTTTTGTTGTAGCTAGAAACTGGAAGATGAATGGATGCCCATCAATTGGAGAATGATTGGGTAAATTATGGTATATGAAGGTTATGGAATATTATTGCTCTGTAAGAAATGACCAGCAGGAGGAATACAGAGAGGCTTGGAGAGACTTACATCAACTGATGCTGAGTGAAATGAACAGAACCAGAAGATCGCTGTACACTTCAATGCTGTATGAAGATGTATTCTGATGGAAGTGGTTATCTTCAACATAAAGAAGATCCAACTCACTTCCAGTGGATCAATGATGGACAGAAATAACTACACCCCGAGAAGGAACACTGGGAAGTGAATGTAAATTGTTAGCACTACTGTTTATCTACCAAGGTTACTTATACCTTCGGAATCTAATACTTAATGTGCAACAAGAAAATGGTATTTACACACACATATTGTATCTAGGTTATATTATAACACATGTAAAATGCATGGGATTACCTGTCATCAGGGGGAGGGAGTGGAGAGAGGGAGGGGATAATTTGGAAAAATGAATACAAGGGATAATATTATTAAAAAAAAAAAAAAAAGAATCATAACCAATTATTTGCTATGTCACTTACTTTACTTCATCCATCTGTCCATTCCATTCTGAAGTAGAGAAAAACTCTACTTCAGGCCTTTGTTTCTTCTTAATTACTACAATAATTTATCCTACTTCTAGGCTTTATATCTTTCAATTATTCACAATCCATCCTAGATACTGCTCTCTAATTTTTGCAGGTATAATCACATCACTTATTTCACATCAAGGTATTCCTAGCCAATGAGACTGACCAAGCAAACAGCCTGTCTCTGTCAGGCTTTTTAAACTCTAATTATAACAGTAACTGATTTAAATTCTATAAATCCACATTTAATTTTTTTTTTCAATTAACAACTTATTTTCCCTCCTTTTTACCACTCCTCATCAAAAAATATTAAGAAAATCCTTGTAACAAATATGCACAGTTAAGCAAAACAAGTTCCTCCAATGTCCACTTCCAAAAAATACATGTCTCATTGTTCATGCTTAGTCTATCACTTCTCTGTCAGAAGGAGAGAAGCATGGAAATCAGAGTTGGTTATTGCATTCTTCAGAATTCCAATCTTTCAAAATGGTTTATTTTCACAATATTATTTAAACATAAAATATGTTTTATTAAACCCAGAGTAACTTGTTTCAAAGATTCATCATTTAACTATATTTTATTTTCTATTACATTGTTTTCTTCCATAACCTCCTTTATGGCTAAGCTCTTCTCTTTTCCACTACATCAGTTATTTTTGTGTGTGCCTTTTAAATAAAATGATTGCCCTTTTAAAAAGCCTATTCTTAGGAAATCATCTGTCCTTGCCTATTTTCTTAGCACTTAGAAGTATCTTGAATATAATAGGTACTTAATAAATGTATGCTTTATTAAAAAAGAAGTCAAATAATAACAAATAATAATTACAAGCTTCTAGAGTTATGTTATTTTACAAAATTTCTCAGTTTCATTTTTTATGAGATCACAAAGAACATACCATATTTCTATTAAGTGTGCTCATGACAGAGTGGATAGATGGTTAACCTTGGGAGATGTGCATAGAAGCACTAGCCTTTGACAAATACTATCTATATGATCATGGAAAAATCAATTAACATCTCAGTGCCAAAGATGATTCTCTAAGTCTGTAAGTTATATTTAATGTGAAAATGCTCATCAGCTGCTAAGTAAAATTAGCAAAACCAGGAGATCTTTGTGATGAGATCTAGATACGGGGTACCTAAATGAGTGGCAAATTCGGGGTACAGGAAGTCAAATGGAGCTCCCCTGTACCCCTTTTGATTTGGCGCAAGGATACAGAGTTGAATGAGTTCTAGTGGTGGAGCAGAGTCCCC
This sequence comes from Sminthopsis crassicaudata, assembly GCF_048593235.1. NCBI lineage: Eukaryota > Metazoa > Chordata > Mammalia > Dasyuromorphia > Dasyuridae > Sminthopsis > Sminthopsis crassicaudata. Next base: position 591,672,940 of record NC_133617.1, read on the forward strand.
TGGTAAAGGAATTTGCAGGCCCGAAAACCTAGATTGATAAAAGAGGTTTATTGTGGGGTTTGGAAGTAAGGTTAAAGTCTGGTTAATAAAAGATATTAGGTAAAGAGAAGAGTACACCAGAAGTTCCAGTGGACAGAGAGTCCATGGTGCAAAGCATGGTGCTAGCATGTTTTGACCCTCTGCAAAGAGATGATTCCAGCTTGGCTCTTTTATAAGAGCCCCTTTATGGCTAAAGGGGCCTATGGGTGGAGTCCCCAGTTGGTTCCTTGCTGGGTTTCATTGAGGGCTAGAATTTGCTAGGTGGGGGTTGGGAAACCTGAGCAGATCATTAGAATGGGGGCTGGGATAGCCCAAGTTAGATCAGATCTGATGAGGGCTGGGTGAGCTTGTATATCTCCCATTGGAATTCAAAAGGGTGCTTTTGACCAGGACTTGTAAATCAAAGGTCAGCCATGGGGGTTGGGAATCAGAAAGGAATCTTAAAGAGGCCACAACATGAATCAATTGTACACAGCAACAAGATTATACAAAGATCAAGTCTGATGGAAGAGGCTCTTTCCAAAAATGAGATGATACAAATCATTAATCTTGTGAAGAGAGTCATATACATCCAGAGAGAGGATTGTGGGAACTGAGTGTGGACCACAACATAACATTTTCATTCTTTTTTGTTGTTGTTTGCTTGCATTTTGTTTTCTTTCTCAGTTTTTTTTTTCCTTCTTGATTTTTCTTGTGCAGCAAGATAATTGTATAAATATAAATAAATATGTATAAATTGTATAAATATGTGTGTATATATATACATATATATGTATAAATTGTATAAATATGTGTGTATATATATACATGTACATATATATATATTTTTTTTAAACATATTTAACATGTACTGGATTACCTGCCATCTAGGGGAGGGGATGGGGGGAAGGAAAATTTGGAACACAAAGTTTTGCAAGAGTCAATGTTGAAAGATTACTCATGCATATGTTTTGTAAATTAATTTTAAAAATTAGAAAATGTTCATTAGTATGAATTGTGAGAATTCCCTACACTGATGAAGTTGTAAGTCTAAACTGAAAAAAAAAAGGGGGGGGGAGGGAGTTATTATATACTTTCCCAAAGTTATTAAAAATTTATGTTAAACCATGCATTTATATCTAGTACAAACATTTTTTTTTATTATTACAAACATTCTAAGAATAAGGCCATAAGATCATAGATTTGGAGCTACAAGGGACTGTAGCAAAAACAAACAAACAAACAAGATCTTCACAGGTAAGAAAAGTAAGATCACATAAGAAGTGGATTTAAATTCTTATTCTAAAGCCACAGCTATTTCCTTTGCACCTTGCTACTTGAGGTTTGGTATTCAGATATACAACTGATTTCTGGTTTGCTTCTTCTTTCTGCATAATTTAACAAAATGAGAGAGAAAAAAAAAATAGACCAAAAGATACATAGAGCATGCAATTTTATAGTTCTTTGGGCAGAGTTCCAAATTGTTCTCCAGAATGGTTGAACCAGGTCACAAGTCAATCAACAGTACATTAGCAAACCTATTTTTCCATATCCCCTGCAGCATTTACAATTTTTCTTTCATGTTAGCCAGTTTGATAGAGGTGAGATGGTCCCTCAAGGTTGTTTTAATTTGCATTTCTTTATCATTAGTGTTATACAGAATCTTTTCACATGACTACTGATAGTTTTGCTTTCTTCAGAAAACCACTCTTCAGATCCTTTGACCAATTATCACTTGAGGAATGGCTCTTATTTTGTAAATTTGATTCAGTTCTCTACACATTTGAGAAATAAGACTTTAATTGGAGAAATTTGCTATAAATTTTTTCCTCCAATTTCCTGTTTTCCTTCTAATTTTGACTACATTGTTTTTGTTTCTGGGTTTTGATGCCTTCATAAGATTTTGCTAATATTCCTTTGTACAACATTTTTTTTTTTTACTTTTTCATGTCCATTTATTCTGAAATCAAGTTTTTATTAGTAAACTTTCTCATTTTTTTATGTCTGTATAATATATGTGTGCCTAGTGATAGCCTTACACCCCTGACTTGGAATTCCTCTACCATGAAATCTCATAATCCTTTCATTTAAAGATGAAGAAACTGGATCTATTTGATATGAGGTCTGAGTGATATGAGTGTCTTAATGAAGGAAAATTATTTGAGTAAGCCTATAAAAGATAGGTAGAAATTGTCCAGGTCTGTAGAGATGAGGTAGAAGACACTCAGAAAATATTTATGTAGCACTTATATTACATTTCCAGTTATCATCCAAGGGAGTAAAAAAAGACAAAAAAGAAAATAGCTCATTGCTTCAAGAAGTAAATATTCTGCTACAGGAATAGAACATAAGATAATTTGAGATGGACAAGACCACTACCAACCAGAGACATCACAAAAATCACAAAATTTTTAAGTTGGAAAAAACATTAGCAACCAACTAATCCAATCCATGCACAATGGAAACTCCATTATATATAACATTCCCAATATGTGGTCAGCCAGTTTCTGTTTGAAGATCTTTAAGAAGGAAACCATCACCTCTAAAAGCAGTTTATTTCACTTCTGTAGAGGTCTAATTGTTAGGAAAATTTTCTTGACATTAAGAAAGTTTCCTCTAGGAAACTCCTACACTGATTTGAAGATTTTTTTAAAGAAGAAAACGTGAGGAAAGACTGCATTACACAACTATAGAAAAGCATGTCAAAGGCACAGAGATATGATAGGGAAGAAAAAGTAGAAGTAGCAAGGAAATTGGTTCAGCTGTAAATGAGAATGTGTAAGAGTGAATAAGGTGAAATAACTGTAGAAAGTTTGCAAAGATAGAGGAGTTAAAGTTTGTATTTTTTCCTAAAAGCAATAGGAGTCAGTGACAATTCTTAATCTGGGAAGAGACATATTTTTTTCAGACTATCACTTTGGAATGTCTCTTGTCTCTCATGAGCTTCAGTCCCACAATATATCTATAGGATAACACCTGTATGTTTCATATGCAATTGAAACTCAACCTGTTCAAAATAAAACACATTAACTTCCTCTATATTGCTGTGCTATTCCTTTACACTTGCATATTTCTGTTGAGAACATTATTCTTCAAGTCATCTAGACTCATGCCTCAGCCATCCCCAATTTACTCCCTCACAATACATAACCAATCAACTGCCAAGAAGCAATTCTACTTCTGTAACATCCCTCACAACTGTTCCCTTCTTTCCATATTGGAGCCACGACCATGGTTCTTAATATTCCTTGTCTGGAATATTGAAAAAGTCTCTTACTTGGCATCTTTGCTCCTCTTTCTTTCTTCTACAATCTATTCTACTAAAATAATGTACCTAAGAAATACTATATTATATACTACTATATATAGATACCATACTATAGATCACATATAAAATAGCATAGTTTTTTTGTGTGGCTATGCCTGGATATATAATAGCAATTTGTAATGTTTCTACAGAAAAACATATCTGCTGAATGCCTAGCAATGACTTTTGAACAAGTGGAAAATAAACTTAGTCTTAAATTGTTTACTTCCTGGGAAAAGAGTTCTATTACAAAAGTCTCATCACTATAAAAGAATACAAATTTAAATTCAACAAGCATTTATTAAGCAAAATATTGAGCTAGGTTCTGGGGCATAAAGTAAGTTTAGCTAAAACAGAATCCCAGCTATCAAAAATCTTAACAATTTAGCAAGGGAATAAGACACAGAACCATACAACTAATTTTCACATTAACAACTATTAATTTTTTCCCAAAAGTAAGTGTAACTATTACCTTCCATACAAAGTTGAATGAAATTTCGACATGCTTTAGGAGTTTCTTTTGACCATAGTTCTATGTCAATATCACCAGCTGTTGTTTTCAATAAAACCTAGAGAAAAGTTGATTACATTAAATTATGATTAAATAGTGCTATAATCACATTGTTTAATACATTCAATTATTCACTTAACAAATACTTACCAAGCACCTATTATGTGCAGGGAACTGTCCAGCACAGGGGGGCATAAAATATGATAATCTGTTCCCTCAATAAGCTTTTATGCCTTTCCCAGTTTTATAATAAAAATCAGAAAATATGGCTTTTGTTGTTGTAGTCAATGAAACTTTAAATACTCAATTATTACTTGTATTGTACATTTTTTTTAGAATTTTTTTTCACAGTATATATGCATAAGTAATTTTTATTATAATATTATCCCTTGTATTCATTTTTCCAAATTACCCCCCCCCTCCATTCCCTCCCCCTCCCCATGACAGGCAATCCCAACTTGTATTGTACATTAATGATAATTAGTTCAAGATAGTTCTCAGAAGTAACTTTTAGATTCATTAAAAAGTTAATATACTAGGTCATGCTACCGGAAAAAGCGGTTAATTTGGACTTTGATTCAGAATTTATAATAGCAAAAAAGGTATATAGAATTAAAAATTAGTATTCTCTTACATTCTGTATAGCATTTTATATTTTATTTTTAAATATTTTTTCACCACAGTCCTCCATGATATTATCTAATTTTGCAAACAATAATAATAGCTAAGATTTTTATAATGTTTTAAGGTTTGCAAAGCACTTTACATGTTTTGTCATGAAGTCTTCCCAACAACCCCAGAAGGTAGAAGCTATTATTATCTACATTTTATAAATGAGGAAAATGAGGCAGAGATAGGCTATATGCAGGGCCATATAGTTAATAAATGTCAAGAAATAAGATCTGAATTCAAGATTTCCTGACTCCAACTCCAGTATTTTATACACTGCTACACCTAGTTTAAGGAAATTTAGACACTGAGAGAATGACTTGATTGGAATCATACTGTTATTGTAACTCACTTCTTTGATTACCCATTCAATTAAATCCTGCTTTCCCAGGCACTGTTTCTATGAAGTGAGAAGCAGAGGAATTCTCTACAGCCTCCAATTCAAGAAATGGAGTATTATATGTAAGGTAGGCAAGTAAGTAAAAAAATGTGTAAGATTGGAAAAATAAATGAGATGGTAAAGTCTCAGAATTAGATAGGAGGGGATTAAGTCAACATTATGACAAGAATAAGAGTGAAACAGTCTTATAGAAACCTGTCTTATAGAAACAGGAGATTGAAGAGAAGGAGGACAGACAAGTCAACATACACAACTGAAAGGATTACACTATCTGAATTAATATTCAGTTTATAGCACTTTTATTGTACTTTTACATTCTATCTGCTTAAATTTTTCTTTTCATTTGGTGACCTTCCCAACTACTCTGCAAGCTCAAGAAGGACAAAGGCTATATCTTGTACTCTTTTGAACTTCTCACAGTGACTAATAAATAAATCCCTTGTAAATAGTAAGCACTAAAAAAAAAAAAAAAAAAAAAAAAAATCATTTGCTTGTTGAATAAAAGAATAATCTTTTTTAACTTGAAAATCTCACAATTCAAAAAAATCACCAAGTCCATCAAATGAGAAAAAGCAATTAAATTTGATCACTAATTTCAAAAACTATTCTCCACAAAGTGGAGGCAGACAGCAGACTAGATTAAAAGTCAGAATCCAAAAATATGTTTTTTACAGGAAACACACTTGAATCAGGGCCATACATAATGAGTAAAGGTAAAAGTCTGGAGCAGAATCTATTATACTTCAGGTGAAGTCAAAAAAGCAGAGGTAGCCATCCTGATCTCAGGTCAAGCAAAAGCAAAAATCGATCGAATTAAAAGAGATAAGGAATGGCACTATATCTTGCTAAAGGGTAGCATAGATATTGAAGCAATATCAATATTAAACATATATGCACCAAGTGGTATAGCATGAAAATTCCTAAAGGAAAAGCTAAAAAAGTTGCAAGAAGAAATAGACAGCAAAACTATAATAATGGTAGAGCTCAATCTTGCATTCTCAGAACTAGATAAATAAGAAAGAAGTTAAAGAGGTAAGTAGAACACTAGAAAAGTTAGGTATGATAGGTCATTGGAGAAAACTAAATTGAGACAAAAAAGGAATATACTTTCTTCTCGGCAGTTCATGGAACTTATACAAAAAATGACCATATATTAGAACATAAAGACTACAAATTCAAATGCAGAAGGGCAAAAATAATAAACGCATCCTTTTCAAATCATGATGCAATAAAAATTACATTCAATAAAAAGCCAAGGGAAAATAGACCAAAAAGGAATTAGAAACTAAATAATCTCATCCTAAAGAATGATTGGGTGAAACAGCAAATTAAAGACACAATTAATAGTTTCATCCAAGAGAAAGACAATAATCAGACATCATAGCAAATGTGTGGTTAATAAGGGGAGCCAAAGTGGTAACAAGGGGAAATTTTATATTTCTAGAGGCCTACTTACATAAAATAGAGAAAAATTAATGAATTAGGCTTGCAACTAAAAAAGCTAGAAAAAGAGCAAAATAAAAAGCCCCAAACACTAAACTTGAAATTCTAAAATTAAAAGGAGAGATTAATAAAATTGAAAGTAAAAAAAAAACTATTGAATTAATAAGTAAAACTAAGAGTTTTATGAAAAAACCAACCAAAAAGATAAACTCTTGGCAAATTTGATTAGAAAAAGGAAAGAGGAAAATTAAATTGTTAATCATAAAAATGAAAAGGCAGAACTTTTCACCAATGAAGAGAAAATCAGAGCAATAATTAAGAGTTACTTTGCCCAACTTTATGCCAATAAATTTGATAACTTAAATGAAATGGATGAATACCTTCAAAAATATAGCTTGCCCAGATTAACAGAAGAAGTAATTTGCTTAAACAGTCCCATTTTAGAAAAAGAAATAGAACCAGCTATTAATCAAATCCTTAAGAAAAAATCCCCAGGACCAAATGGATTTACATATGAATTCTACCACACATTTAAAGAACATTTAATTCCAATGCTATATAAACCGTTTGAAAAAATAGGGATTGAAGGACTCCTACCAAATTCCTTTTATGACACAGACATAGTACTGATATCTAAACCAGCTAGGTTGAAAACAGAGAAAGAAAATTATAGCCCAATCTCCCTAATAAATATTGATGCAAAAATCTTAAATAAAATATTTGCAAAAAAGATTACAGAAAATCATCCCCATGATAATATACCACGACCAAGTAGGATTTATAGTATAAGGGTGAATGCAGGATTGGTTCAATATTAGGAAAACTATTATCATAATTGACTTATCAGTAACCAAATTAACAAAAATCATATAATCATCTCAATAGATGCAGAAAAAGCATTTGATAAAATCTAACACCCATTCCTATTAAAAACACTAGAAAGCATAAGAATAAATGGACGTTTCCTTAAAATAGTCAGTAGCATCTATTTAAAACCATCAGTAAGAATCATAGGTAATGGGGATAAATTGGAACCATACCCAATAAGATCAGGAGTGAAACAAGGTTGCCCACTATCACCATTACTATTCAATATTGTATTAGAAATGCTAGCCTCGGCAATAAGAGTTGAGAAAGAGATTACAGGAATTAGAGGAGGTAATGAGGAAACCACTCTTTGCAGATGATATGATGGTATACTTAGAGAACCCCAGAGATTCTAACAAAAAAGCTATTAGAAATAATTCACAACTTTAACGAAGTTGCAGGATACAAAATAAATCCACATAAATCCTCAGCATTTTTATACATCACTAACAAAATTCAACAGGAAGAGATACAATGAGAAATTCCATTTAAAATAACTATAGTATAAAATATTTGGGAATCTATCTGCCAAGGGAAAGTCAGGAATTATATGAGCAAAACTACAAAACACTTGCCATAAAAATAAAGCCAGATTGAATCAGTTGGAAAAATATTAAGTGCTCTTGGATAGGCCAAGCAAATATAATAAAGATGACAATACTCCCTAAAGTAATCTATTTATTTAGTGCTATACCAATCAGGTTCCTAAGAAACTATTTTAATGACCTAGAAAAAAATAACAACAAAATTCAGATGGAAGGACAAAAGGTCAAGAATTTTAAGGGAACTAATGGGGAAAAAAAAAAAATCAAATGAAGATGGCTTAACTGTATCAGATCTAAAACTATATTATAAAGCAGCAGTAACCAAAATCATTTAGTATTGGCTAAGAAATAGACTAATTGATCAGTGGAATTGGTTAGGTTTACAGGACAAAATAGTCAATAACTATAGCAATCTAGTGTTTGACAAACCCAAAGACCCCGATTTTGGGGATAAGAATTCACTATTTGACAAAAACTGCTGGGAAAATTGGAAACTGGCATGGCAGAAACTAGGCATTGGCCCACACTTAATACCATATACTAAGACAAGGTCAAAATGGGCTCATGATTTAGGCATAAAAAATGAGATTACAGGGGCTGAGCCAAGATGGCAGAGAAGACACAAGCGTCATTCTAAGCTCCCTTATACCCTTACAACTAATTACCAAATTCGGCCTCAGAAATAGTGCTTGACTGGTAAAATCCACAGATACTGGGAGTACAACAAATTACCATCCAAAGAAAATCTGGAAGATCACCAGAAAATGTTTGTCCTGATTGAGGGGGGAGTGGGGAGGAGAGAGAGAGGAACAGGCCAGAGCAGCAGGCAGGGAGGCAAAACACAGAGGCTAGTACACTGAGCTGACTAGAGGCAGGGGTGGTCTCCAAGGGTGGAGAATTTGCAGGGAGGACTCTACCACAGTTTGACTGCTCTGCTTTAGTTGCAAAGAAGTAGATCAGCCTAAGGTAGAGTGTACTCCAAAAAAGACTTGAATTTAACAGGACCTGGCTACACCCACCCAGCACCGGAAGTGACTCAGCATAGACCACAGCGCAACTATGCAGCCACAATCTGTAGCACAGGGCTTTTGCCCAGGGCAGACACAAATCTGCACGGGTTGGGGGAGGGCTCTTCCCAGGGCACTTCTGTGCCAGGTCACTTTTTGCAGCCCGTCTGTAGGACAGCTATTGTACATCTATCTATCCCTATCTATAGAAGCTGGTAACTTCCTTGCTCTGAAAGCAGACCCTAAGGGATTTTTAAATAAGTAAAAAAGCCAAGCAAACCAGAAAGAGAGCAGATTTTCAACCCCAAGGAGACTAATAGCAGACAGTCTTCAGACAAAATCCCAAAGGGAGATGTAACCTCCCTATCACATAAGACTCTCCTAGAAGAAATTATAAAAGATCATAAAAGAGAGCTAGAAGAAAAACAGGGAAAGAAAAGAGAATCTCTGCAAGAGAGTACTGAAAAGGCATATAACTCACTAAAAGAAATTTTCATAAAGTGGAAAAAGAAAACAACTTTCGGAAATGTGAATTGGAAAAGGTAAAGAACTCACAGGGTAACAGAATTTGTGAATTGGAAAAAGAAAATAACTCAGTAAAAAAAAAAAAAAAAAAAAAAAATTAGTGAATTGGAAAAAAATTCCATAGAGCAAAACAACTCATTTAAAAACTCAATTGGACATATACAAAAAGAAGTAAAAAAAGCTAATGAAGAAAATAACTCATTAAAAATCAGAACTGAACAAATAGAAATGAATGATTCATTGAGACATCAAGAATCAGTAAAGCAAAGCCAAAAAAATAGAAATAAAATAAATATTTACTTAGAAAAACAACAAACCTGGAAACACAGATGTAGGAGAGATAATCTGAGGACGATTGGACTTCTTGAAAATTATGATGAAAAACAAACTAAACACTATTTCACAGGAAAACATCAAGAACTGCTCAGCTGTAATAGAATCAGAAGGTAAAATAGGCAAATGCCTTTCTAATGAAAGAATCATCAAATACTTTCTGAAAGAGACCCTAAAATAGAAACTCTAAGGAATGTTGCAGCTAAATTTCAGAACTATCAAATGAAAGAAAAAATATTACAAGCATCCAGAAAAAAAAAAAAAAATTCAAATATCAAGGAGCCACAATAAGGATTATTCAGAATCTAGCTGCTTCCACATTAAAGGATCAAAAGGCCTGGAATCTTGATTTTCCGAAAGGCAAAAGAACTTGGAATGAAGCCAAGAATAAACTACCCAGCTAAGCCGAGCATTTTCTTCCAGGGAAGAAGATGGACATTTAATGACACAGATGAATTCTATTTGTTTCTAATGAAAAAACCAGAGCTAAACAAAAAATGTGACCTCTAACTATATGACTCGAGAAACAGAAAAAGATGAAACGAACTCTTGAGAACTGTATTTCTGTTGTGGACATACATAAACAGTGCATATATAATTTGATTTTACTTATATAATTTAAAAAAAAAAGAAAGTAGAAGTAGAAAGGGGATAATATCAGAAAAAGGGAAAGGGGGAGATAAAAATAGGGAAATTACATCCAACGAAGAAGCAAAGTAAACTTATCATATCTGAGGGAATTTAGTGGAGGGGGAGGAACATGGTGTAAATCTTACTCTCATCAGATTTGACTCAAAGAGAAAAAAATAGATATATTTGGTTTACAGAGAAACTTCTCTTACCTCATTACAAAGTGAGAGAGGAAAAGGGAAAAGGAAAAGAATAATAAGGGAAAGATATAAGAAAGGGGAAGGATTCTAAAGAAGGAGAGCTGCTTGAGGCAAGGAGTGCCCATAAGTTTAATACTGGGAAGGGGGATAAGGGAGGAAAGAAAAAGAAAAGCATAATAGAGGGATAATAAGATGGCAGGAAATATAGAATTAGTAGTTTTAACCACAAATGTGAACGAACTCTTACATAAAGCAGAGGCAAATAGCCTACTGGATCAAAAGCCAGAATCCTACATTATGTTGTTTACAGGAAACACATTTAAAGGAGGGTGATACATACAGAGTAAAGGTAAAAGGCTGGAGCAGAATCTATCATGAGTCAAAAGAAATAAAAAAGCAGGGATAGCCACCCTTATCTCAGATCAAGCAAAAGCAAAAATTGATCTAATTAAAAGAGATAAGTAAGAAAATCATATCTTGCTAAATGGTAGCATAGACAATGAAGAAATATTAATACTAAACATATGCACCAAGTGGCAAAGCATCTAAATTCCTAAAGAAGTGAAGAAAGTTGCAAGAAGAAATAGACAGCAAAACTATAATAGTGGGAGATCTCAACCTTGCATTCTCTCAGAATTAGATAAATCAAACCACAAAACAAATAAGAAAAAAGTTAAAGAGATAAATAGAATACTAGAAATGTTAGGTATGATAGATCTTTGGAGAAAACTGAATAGAAAGATAAAGGAATACACTTTTTTCTCAGCAGTTCATGGAACTATACAAAAATTGACCACATATTAGGACACAAAGACCTCAAAATTAAATGCAGAAAGGCAGAAATAGTAAGTGCTTTCTTTTCAGATCACAATGCAATAAAAACTACATTCAACATAAAGCTAAGGGTAAATAGACCAAAAAGTAATTGGAAACTAAATAATCTCATCCTAAAGAAGGAATGAGTGAAGCGGCAAATGATAGACACAATTAATAATTTCACTCAAGAGAATGACAACAATGAGACAACATACCAAAATGTGTAAGATGCAGCCAAAGTGGTAATAAGGGGAAATTTTATATCTTTAGAGGCTTACTTGAATAAAATAGAGAAAGAGAAAATCAATGAATTGGGCTTGCAACTTAAAAAGCTAGAAAAAGATTAAATTAAAACCCCCCAATCAAATACTAAACTTGAAATTCTAAAATTAAAAGGAGAAATTGATAAAATTGAAAGTTTAAAAGAAAAATTAAATTAATAAATAAAACTAAGAGTTGGTTTTATGAATAAACCAATAAAATAGATAAACCTTTGGTAAACATGATTAGAAAAAGGAAAGGGGGGCAGCTAGGTGGCGCAGTGGATAGAGCACCAGTCTTGAATTCAGGAGGACTCGAGTTCAAATCTGGTCTCAGACACTTAATATTTCCTAGCTGTGTGACCCTGGGCAAGTCACTTAACCCCAGCCTCAGGGGGGGAAAAAAAAGAAAAAGGAAAGAGGAAAATCAAATTGTTAGTCTTAAAAATGAAAAGGGAGAACTATCCACCAATGAAGAGGAAATTAGAGCAATAATTAAGAGCTACTTTGCCCAACTTTATGCCAATAAGTTTGATAACCTAAGTGAAATGGATGAATTCTTTCAAAAATATAGGCTTCCCAGATTAACAGAAGAAGAAGTAATTTGCTTAAATAGTCCCATTTTAGAAAAAGAAATAGAACAAGTTATTAATCAACTTCCTAAGAAAAAATCCCCAGGACCATATGGATTTACATGGAAATTCTACCAAACATTTAAAGTACAATTAACTCCAATGTTATATAAATTATTTGAAAAAATAGAGATTGAAGGAGTACTACCAAATTCCTTTTATGATACAGATATGGTACTAATACCTAAACCAGGTAGGTTGAAAAGAGAGAAAGAAAATTATAGACCAATCTCCCTAATGAATATAAAATCTTAAATAAAATATTAGCAAAAAGATTACAGAAAATCATCCCCAGGATAATAAACCATGACCAAGTAGGACTTAAAGTGCAAGGCTGAATGCAGAGCTAGTTTAACATTAGAAAAATTATTACCATAATTAACTATATCAATAACCAAATTAACAAAAACCATATGATCATCTCAATAGATGCAATAAAAGCATTTGATAAAATCCAACATCCACTCTTATTAAAAACACTTAGTATAAGTAGCATCTGCTACTGACTATTTTAAGGAAAAGTCCATTTATTCTTATACCATTCCCATTAAGATCGAGTGAAACAAGGTTGCCCACTATCACCATTATTATTCAACATTGTATTAGAAATGCTAGCTTTGGCAATAAGAATTGAGAAAGAGATTAAAGGAATTAGAGGAGGTAATGAGGAAACCAAATTATCACTCTTTGCAGATGATATGATGGTATAGAGAACCCCAAAAAAGCTATTAAAAATAATCCTCAACTTTAGCAAAGTTGCACGATACAAAATAAACCCACATAAATCATCAGCATTCCTATATATCACTAACAAAATCCAACAGAGTTACAAAGAGAAATTCCATTTAAACTAAATGTTGATAATATAAAATATTTAGGAATCTATCTGCCAAGTGAAAGTCAGGAACTATATGAGCAAAACTACAAAACACTTTCCACACAAATAAAGTTAGGTCTAATTAATTGGAAAAATATTAAGTGCTTTTGTATAGGTGGAATAAATATAATAAAGATGACAATACTACCTAAACTAATCTATTCATTTGGTGCTATACCAATCAGACTCCCAAAAAACTATTTTAATGACCTAGGAAAAAAAAATAACAAAATTCGTCTGGAAGAACAAAAGGTCAAGACTTTCAAGGGAACTAATGGGGAAAAAAAATCAAATGAAGGTGGCCTAGCTATACCAGATCTAAAACTATATTATAAAGCAGCAGTCATCAAAACCATTTGGTATTGGTTAAGAAAGACTAGTTGATCAGT